>NW_004444055.1:4810686-4841551 GCF_000243295.1 Trichechus manatus latirostris | reverse complement strand
AAGGTTAAAGAACCACAAAGTTCCCAGGGATCCCACTGGTGCAGCTATGCAGTCTGGGGATGTCACTCTCAGATGTTGTAGTACAGCCTAGCTAGAAGGCATAGAGGTATACAACGCCAGGGATTCAGGGAACAGAAAGAGAAGGAAGATATAGAGAGATGAGAAACTGAGCAATGAAGAAAGACAGAAAGGGAAAAAGAGGGAAAAGAAAACAAAATAAATTAAAAAAAAAAAAGAATAAGAAAGGCCCCCAAAAAAAACAGAAAAAAAAAAAACAACAAAAAAAGAAATGCCCGCGGGGCTCCCTCTTCACGTCTGTGGAAGCCGAGGGGGAGTCTCCTTGCCACGCAGCTCCGCCTGGCCAGAAAGGGCTCCCAACTCAAGAAAAGGAAAAGAAAACAAGCAAACAATTCCAAACAAACAAACGAACAAAAGCCCCGGGATCCCACCAGCATGGCAGCCCAGACCGGGAAGCAGCTCCACACTCGAATGGAGCTCCGCAGCCCCTCAGGAAGAAGCAAAGATGGTGCACACAGCCAGGTACTTGAGTGAAAGAGGGGGAGGTGGTGAGAGGCAAGTTAGAAATCCAAAGAAGCAGGAAAAAAAAGCAACACTAGCAGCCAACAAATGGCACTTAGAGAGCCAACTAGTGCAGGCTGCTGTTTCTGGACAAGAGACTGTGTCCGCGGGAAGCAGAGGGGGCCGAGTGTGAGTGAAGAAGGGTAGAGAGTGGAAAAGCGTATATCACAAATTACTAGAGCTCTGCAGCCCCTCAGGAAGAAGCAAAGATGGTGCACGGAGCGAAGTACTCGAGTAAAATGAGGGGGAGGTGGCGAGAGGCAAGGAAGAAATCAAAAGAGGTGGAAAAAAGCAACACCAGCAGCCAACAAATGGCACTCAGAGAGCCACCCATTCAGGTGTGTGGAATCCAAGCAGCCGGTGTTTCCCGGTGAAGAGATTGTGGCCGCCGGAAGCAGAGGAGGCTGAGTCGGGGTGAAGAAGGGTGGGGGGTGGGAAAGTGTATATCGAAAATTACTGGTTGTTTTGTCTCCCGCACGACACTCCGTGAGGCTGCTTTCTGGTTCCCCCTGTTTGCTGGTCTCCGATAGGAGTCCAAGATGGCAGATCCACGCTGTGTTAGCTGGTACGGGGCCTCTGCATGAATCTCTCCTCGCTCTCCATTCTCTGTCAGTTTTCTCACTCCATTTGGTGCTTGGCTGAGTTCTGTATCTCTTCATTTGATGTTTTAGGGTTTCAGGATTGTTGTATTCTCTGTTCGGCTTAGTTTTTCAGATCTTTGCTGTGGAGGGACTGCATGGTGCTTCTGCATAGAGCGCCATTTTGCCGGAACTCTTTGTTGTTACATTTTTAACCTGCTATATTTATCTTTTTATTTATTTTTATTTTGGTAAATATACACATAACAAAACATTTGTCATAAGGTTTTCATTAGCTAATTTTGGGAAGTAGATCTTCAGGTCTTTCTTCCTAGTCTGTCTTAGCCTAGAAGTTTTGCTGAAACTTTCCATCATAGGTGACCCTGCTGCTATTTGAAACACCAGTGGCATAGCTTCCAACATCAAAGCAACACACAAGCCATTACATTACGAGAACCCTCAAGGAGATGTGTCATGGATTGAATTGTGTCCCCCAAAAATATGTATATCAATTTGGCTGAACCATGATTCCTGGTATCGTGTGATTTTCCACCGTTTTGTCATCTGATGTGATTTTCCTAAGTGTTGTAAATCTTGTTTTTCTGATGTTAATGAGGGGGATGGGCAGCAGTTGTGTTGATGAGTCACAACTCACTTTATGCGATTGGATTCTGTCTTGAGCCAATTTCTTTTGGGATACAAAAGAGTGAAGTGAGCAGAGAGACAGAGGGATCTCATTCCACCAATAGAGTAGTGACAGAAGCAGAGCACATCCTTTGGACCTGAGGCTCCTGTGCAGACAAACTCCTAGTCCAGGGGAAGATTGATGAGAAGGACCTTCCTCCAGAACCAACAGAGAGAGAAAGCCTTCCTCTGGAGCTGATGCCCTGAATTTGGTCTTCTAGCCTACTTTACTCTGATGAAATAAATTTCTCTTTGTTAAAGCCATCCACTTGTGGTATTTCTGTTATAGCAGCACTAGATACCTAAGACAGAATTTGGTACCAGAAGACTGGAGTGTCACTCTAACAGATGCGTAAAATGTGGAAGCAGTTTTGGAGTTGGTTAACTGGTAGAGGCTGGAAGAGTTTTAAGGTGACTAATAGTAAAACCAGAGCCCTGGTGGCGTAGTGGTTAAGAACTCAGCTGCTAACCAAAAAGGCTGGCAGTTCAAATCCACCAGGTACTCCTTGGAAACCCTATGGAGTGGTATCTAAGGCTGGCTTCTCCAGAGAAGCAAAACCAGCAAAATGTATATATATATATATATGTATATATATATATGTGTGTGTGTGTATATATATATGTGTGTGTGTGTATATATATATATACATATGTGTATATATATATAAAGAGAGATTTATATTAAGGAAATGACTCACGCAGCCCATAGAGACTATACGTCCCAAGTCTGTGAAGCAGTAAAGGGAATTCCCCTGATCCACACAGCTGCAGGGTCTGGCAAACCCAAGACTGGCAGGCCAGAGAGCAGTGCCACTGCAGGTGGTGAAGAGCGACAAATCTCAAGAACGGCAGATAAGACCACTGGCAAGCTGCCAGCCCAAGTCCCAAGAACTGGAGGCCAGACTAACGGGACCAAGCTGCAGGATCCAGAACAAGCAAAAGCCCCAGCAAGCTGATCAGGAAGGAAGTAGGTAGAGGAAGGCAGAGAGCCACCACAGGCTCCACCCCTGCTGGTACCACTCAGCAGATTCCATCATGGGGGTGACCAAGTATCAAATTTCAACAGGGCAGTGATCACAACATTATACAACTGCCAAAACACTTAGAATCATGGCCCAACCAAGTTGACACACAATCTTAACTATCACAAGATGGCTACACAGTAGCTACAACAATTGATTCAAAATATCAAGAAGCATGGAAATGGCATAGGACTGGGTAACATTTTGTTCTGTTATACATAAAGATGCTATGAGTTGGAGGTGATTCAACAGCTACTCACGACAACCATCTACGGATAGAATTCCACATTGATCAGAAAACTGTGTTCTACATAGTTTCAAATTTAAGTAGTTATTGACCTCCCAACTGTCTTTTAAGAAACTAAGCTACATGATGTAGGATGCACTGAATTCATTTCCCATCTTAGGCTTTCTCTCTAAACCACCCAAGAATGATCTGGTTGTTGATTAGTTAAAGAAAAGGACAATAAAACTGTGAGAATGATCCCCTCTGCTCCATCCTGTAACTGCCACAATCAGTTAAATTGGTTGTTTGAAACTGTGTGGACAAAACAATAGAAATATTTTTAGTTATCTCTTTTGACTTCATGTAAAACTATCCTGTCTATCAAAACATTATTTTGACCCACTCTCCAATTTTAGCTATGCTGGTGGAAGTAGAATCAGATAGAAGTGGATGTGTTTCCTTGAAACTGATGATGTAACACAGTGGAAAAGGAGTAGAAAATCAAATTAAGCCAGTCAACCCATTTCTAAGTAAGACAACAGACATATTTGGTCGTCAAAGTATCAGGAAATCTAGCTCAGCTTTCTGCCCCAAGAACAGTGATAGCGTTCATTCTGCCTCATGCATATTTAACTTGACTCTCTTGTAAGCATCAGGCCTCATATCTCGGGGAGAGGGGAACAAACAAACAATAAACAAACAACAAACAAAAAAACAGTTGCTGTCGAGTGGATTTTGACTCATGGCAGCCCCTTATGTGTCAGAATAGAACTGTACTCCACGGGGTTTTCAGTTGCTGTTTTTTCAGAAGTAGATAATCAGGCCTTTTTTCTGAGACACATCTGGGTGTACTCAAACCCCCGACCTTTTGATTATTCAGCTGAGCCGATTAACTGTTTGCAGCATGCAATGATTAGTATCTTGAGGCACTTAATCATTTCCACAACTTGAGCGTTTATGACTGGGGAGTCTTATTTAGGAGGTGGGAACAAGATCCAGTGGAATCAGAGTCATTACTGTTCAAGTACCCCCACTTTATCCAAAGATGTTATAATTAATAGCAACTTCCTTGTTCTAGACTGCCTTTTAAAAATTGGGCCACAAAAGTGTTAAAAACAAGAAGAAAAACACAGAATTCTTACTCTGAGGGAGCTCACTCACAGTCTGATGGAGAAACTTCTATGAAAGTAAAAAATCAGTTGCACTGTGGAGGAGAATGGGCCGTCTCTACTCGGAAAACATGTATCCATTCCAGGCACCCCACTTCCCCATCCCTCCCTGCAGGTTTTCCATATTTTAACACTTTCACCTTCAACCAAAACATTGACCCTCACACTTTTATCAGAAGATGTTACAATTTATTTCATTCACTGAAAAAATAAGGCATGAATTTTTTTCAATTTCTATCCCCTCCACCTCAAAATTTATATTTTACATTAACTTTACTCACTCCTGTTCTTTTGAGGCTATCCTTATCCCTCTTCATGTCTCTTATCCAGTTCTTTAATTTCCTCCCTCACACTCATGCTCCAGGCATCTTGGAATCCACGGACACAGCTGACAGTTTCATAGTCCAGTGCCTTTCTGAACTCTGCCATGCAGCCTAGAATGTTCTTTGTTTTCCTGGACCATTACTATTCAGATCTTACCCTTCTCCTTCCTTTCTTATCCTGCTCCTTTATCTTTTCTTGCTTTTATCTTTGATTTCTCTTTCTCCACTGACTGTCTCCTTAGGTATAAATCATCCTTAAGAAAAAAGTAATAAAAAAAAAATCAATATTTTTTCTTTAATGTTATGCTCATCAGATTAGTAATATCTTCTTTTCCCTCCATACATTTGAAACATATACAGTTGTTGTTGTTACATGCTCTTTAGTCAGTTTCAAGTCATAGCAGCCCTGTGTGACAGAGTAGAACTTCCCCATAGGGTTTTCTTGGATGTAATCTTTATGTTAGCAGATTGCCGGGTCTTTCTCCTGCAGAGCTACTGGGTGGGTTAGAACTGCTAACCTTGCAGTCGTAGCCAAGTGTTTAACTGTTTGCGTCACCAGAGCTCCTTATACCATCATTAAAAAGAAACAAACCAAAGCTGTTGCTGTCAAGCCAATTCCAACTCATAGCTACCCTATAGGACAGAGTAGAACTGCCCCACAGGGATTCCAGGGAATGGCTGGTAGATTTGAACTGCCCACCTTTTCGTTAGCAGCCGAGCTCTTAAGCACTGCACCAGAGTGCTTCATACAGTCATTAGCTCCACCTAATTTAAAAAAAATTAGGTGTTATTTAGATTTAATGTTATTTAGATCTTTCTATTATAAAATGAATATAAAAATTTTAGAAAAAATCATAAGAAATATATGAAGAGTAGTAAACACTGCTCATAATTCTATTGCCTAGAGGAAAGTGCTGGGATGATAGAGGCAGTATACTATTTGCCCAAGTGTGCTGAAGTCAGACTCTTGGTTCAAATCCCGGCTCCAGCGCATACTAGCTGTGTGACTTCAGCCAAGTAATTTCAATTCTCTGTGCCTTTGTTTCCCTCTGTGCAAAATATATAACATCGGTCCCTCAGGGAATTTCTTTGAAAATTGAACAAGTTAATGTAAGTGCATGTAAAGCAGTTCTGATACCTGATGCTAATAAACATAGCTATAAAATGTTTGTCATTTTTAAAGTTGATGTGTATGTTTCTACTCTTTTTGTTTTTTTTTTCCTTTGCATGTATATTTAAAATGATTTTTACTTGGGAATGCTGCTGTACAAACTGTTTAACAAACTGATTTTTCACTTATCCATACTGTGTATCTCCGCTTTCTATCTCTTTATTCGGTCTTCATCTTACCTCAGCATGGCATGGGGCATCAATACCACAACTGAGTCACTTTTTCAGAGACAATGATCTCTAACACCATATCCAATGAAATCTTCTCAGTTTTTGTAATTTTCAAAGCTTTTAACCTTCCTGTCCTTCCATTATTGAAACTGTTTCAGAACTTCAGTGACACTATTCTCTCATTGTTCCCTTCAACGTGTCTTTGTCTCCTATAAGATGTGTGTCTTCTGATAAACTGCTAAACATTGTTGGGCTCCTCTCTAGAGCACCAAACATATATTTCCTGCTTTGTACTCTACCTCTTCCCCTGCACATGCCACGCACTTAAGATTTTCAAAACTGAAACTTATTTTCTTCCAAAAAACAAATCTTTATTCCATTGTTCATCCAATCACAGTTAATGGCATTTCCACCCACCCGGCCATCTGTGTCATTTTCAAACTCTTTTGTCTCCCTTGAGTATATCTTTACTCAAAGCACCTTACTTTATGTAAGACTGAACTCACATTCTCCACTCCCCAGAATCCGTCTCTCAAATCTATTCTTTCTCATGTAGTCCCTAGCTTAACCAGTGGTAACAAAATCTGCCTGGTTTTGCCAACCAGAAATATTGGCGTTGTCCTCAATTCCTAACTTCACTTCTTCCTCTACTTCAGCCCACCACTACTTGCTGTCACTCTGACCTCCACCTACCTCTTTATCTCTTCCACCCTGCTTTAGCTCAGGCCCTCATTATCTCCTGCCTGTGTTATTACAAAGGCCTCCTATAGTGGGTTGAATATTGCCCCCCACAATTTATTTCTGCCCAAGACCTCAGAATGTGACCTTATTTGGAAATAGGGTCTTTGTAGATATAATTAAGGTAAGGATTGAGATGAGTTAAGACTGGGCTAGGATGAATCCTAAATCTGATTAGAGTGTCCGTAAGAGACAGAAAAGCATTTACAGAAACACACACAGGGAGGAGCACCATGTGAAGACAGAGGCAGAGATTTGAGTGATGTTGTCACAAGCCAATGAATACCAGCAGCCAAAAATAAAGAGCTGGAAGAGGCAAGGAAGAATTCTCCCATAGAGCCTGCAAAGGGAGTGTGGACTTATCGACACCTTGATTTTAAACTTCTGCCCTGAAATAATAAATTTCTGTGGTTTTAAGCAACGAGATTTGTGATAATTTGTTTTGGAAACTCCAGGAAACTAACACACCTACCAACTAATTTTCTTCATTCAGCCATCCTTTATGCTTCTGCCAGAACTGTCAGATCATACCACATCTCCAATTAATGTCTTTCTGTAAAATAAAGACAAGATTTTTTCCAACCTGGCCTCTGTCTTCCTTTCCTTATTCTTCCCCAACACCTTTTATGCTCCTGACTATTTGTGAACCTTGAACACAAGTGTTCTTACACATCTTAGTGCTTTTCTAAATTTTGTCTCTGCTTGGAACACTGATCACTTTTGTCCTTGTACTATTAGCCATCCATCACAACCCAGTCCAGGTGTCACCTCCTCTGAGTGGTCCTCCTTGATTTTTCTCTGTCATAGTTACCTCTTGCATTTTCTTCTATTATTGCATTTATCACACATTGTAATTATCTGTTTATATTCCTCTTATTCATCTTTATATTCCAATTATTTTGGCAGAGGCCAAGCGCATAGTAGATGCTCAATATGTTTGCTGAATAAATAAGTACCTTCTCCCTTAGAAATTATATATAATTCCATGTACGTCACTTTTGCCTCAAAATTAAAAAAAAAAAAAGAATCTTTGAGTCTTATCTCCCAACTCCCTTCCCCTTGTGCTGTCTTTGTTTAAGCCATCATCTCTCTGAAATGGTTTTCTGCCTCCAGTGGCCTGCCTCTCCATTTTGTTTCTCCTGCTACTAATAGAATCTTTCTAAAACTCATTTATGGTCATATCTTTCCCTCAGCTGGAAATTTCAATAATTTCCTATTAGCATCAGCATAAAGTCCAAATTTTATACCACAATATGTAAACAGTTTCAGTCTTTCTCACTCCATCATGAGTGTTGTGCTTTGATATCACTAGATTGCCTACAAATTCTTAATCCATCCCCCCTACAGTTGTGTATTTATACTTTTGTTTGGTAGAATCCTCTACCTTCTTAATGAGTATTCTGGATTGAATTTTGTTTGCCCCCAGAATATGTATTGAAGTCCTGGCCCCAGATATGATCTTGTTTGGAAATAGAGTTTCTTTTTTGTTATATTAGTGAGGTCATACCAGAGTAGGGTAGATCCTAAACCTAATCACTTCTAAATTATAAAAAAAAAAAAAGGAAGACTAGACACAGAAACACACACAGAGGGAAGACAGACGCCAAAAAATACCAAGGAACACCAAGGATTGCCAGCATCTACTAGAAGCTGAAATAGACAAGGAAAGACCCTTCCCTAGAGCTGTTGCCCTGGTTTGGACTTCCAGCCTCCAAAACTGTGAGATAATGAATTCCCTTTCTTTAAAGATACCCATTTGTGGTATTTTGCTGTTGTTGTTGTTATGACAGCACTAGGTAACTAAGGCAATGGGCTCAAGTCTCATCTCTCTGAGACCCTTCTCAGGCCCTGAGGTGGAAGATGAGGAAGAACATTACTCCTTCCCTCTCCTACAAAACTCTGCTCCAGCCTCTTCATTAGAACTCATCACAGTGTATCACAGTTGGTTTTATACATGTTTGATTCTCCCTCCTTCATCTGTCCCCACCCAGACCATGAGATCTTTCAAGCGTGGAAACTTTGTGTTGTCTTTATATCTGATACACTGTCTGGAAAGGAGTTAAGTGTTCAGTAAATACCGTTTCAAAGTTTGCTGACTGTTTATCCTTGCTGAGGAATTGACTAGTTGTTTTCAGCCATAGAATACAGGTATGCAAGAACATATATGTATACAGTCAACACAAAGCTCTCCTTACCTGAAATATTTCTTTGATTTTCTCTCCACGTAAAAGCTTCTAGAACACAACAACAACAAAACAAGCTATGAATAATATCCATGGACTTGGAGTTGGAAAAGTTTGTTTGTGAAGGTATGCTCATGACCCAGCAGCAGGAGACATCTTAAGTCCAAATCCTTTGGTCAAATTATTTAGCCTCTTGATTTTTCTTCATTTTAAAATGGGATTAATAAACTGACCTTATATGAATGTTGTTGTGAGGATTAAATGAATGAAAAGACAGAAAGTGCTTAAAACAGAGCTTGGTACATAGCAAGTGCTCAATGAATGTTAGCTCTTATGGTTACAAAGTCTCCTTTCTTTGTCTAATTGCTTCAGTTTACTCATTTTCCCCGTTGGTTTACTACTGAGAAAGCAGGAATTATGTTTGCTTGTCTCCAGCTCCTGAAGACTGAGACTTGATACACAATAATGTATTCATTACTATAAAATTCACCTACTAAAATTTTTTTTGGGTGAATTATATAGGTTGATGTCGTGATTCATATATGCATTCCCAGGGTGATGTTTTTTTGTTGCTTATTGTTTAAACAAAACAGTCTGCTTTGATTCCAGGATATAAGAAATGTGGAAAGTTCAAATTTATCAGTAAAAATGAAAGATGTTCTCACTTACTAAAGCTATAATCAAGACAGAATACATTAATCAAGTAATTACTTAAGGGAGTAAAAATGTTGTTTTTGACTTTGCTAAATCTTCTTCCCTGCCGAGCTGCTTAAGTTCTGGCTTTAGCTATAACATATGCAAATATATATGTAATTAGAGCCAACTCTAGGTTTTCCTAACTTAGCAAAGAAAACAGTGGTGCAAAATCTAAATGTATCTTGAAGTTTTTTTTGTTTGGTTTGGCAGTGTACTACATGAATTGGAGGAATTAGTAGATTAATGTTGTGAGTATGCATGTGTGTTTTAACTAACGTAAAATAAGGCCTTGTTCTTATTCCTTAGTACACTCCTACTCATTATTTAAGAATATGTTTGAGAATTGTATTGATAAGAGAGGAAAGTCAATCAGGAATGGAATGATGTGTGTGTGTGTGTGTGTGTGTGTGTGCATATTACATGAATCCCATAAGACCTTGCTTCTTCCTCATTACTTTCCGTTTCCACTGGTGGTATTGAGTTCCTTTTGCTCTTTCTTGGTAAAGCATCATGTCACTAAGGTGTATACTACTGTTGAAAGAAAACATTTTTTTTCCCCTCTGAGTATGTGAAAGATTGATGATGAAGACACATTCCATCTTATCTCATGCAATTTTCTCTTTAGATCATTACTAATAATTTAGCAAGCCAATGTACTTAAAAGACGTCAAAGAAACAATCTACATTCTTTTTATTAGAGGCAAAATCATTTATTTAAAGTGTATCAAGAAATTTATACACACACATTTCACTAAACTATACTAATAACAATCTAAAAGATACATAAATATAAATGATAAACTGAGCATAAAGCCGCATAAACTAGAAGAGTCCATATTCCTGAAGGCATTTAAATAATCTTCCTTCCGCCAATCAGGCTTCATTAAATCAATATGGATTGATGAGTGTTTATGTCTTTCTTGTAAGTTTCCAGGAAGGAAGATGCCTCATTTAAGGGGTAATCATTAACTATATATGTACTTATATGCATATACATTATATATACTATTTTAAAAAATTTAAATTAAGTTTTAATATGATTCGACCTTGCAGTAAATAGTTGCTTGTTTTTAACTTCACATAAGACATCCTCACTCCAGTCCTTTGAAATCAATACCTTTGTCTCCATTTTATAGATAGAAAAAAGTGAGGCACTGACTTGTCTACATTGCATCCAAAATAATTTCTGTTTCTTTTTTTGCTGTCAGGGTTCCACCCATTAATCTAAATTATTAGGAAAAAAAAAAAAAAGACTGAGTCATTTCTTATAAAGCCTTTATTAACCAAGGAAATCTTTAGGTGGTACAATTCTTCTTTTACACCTATCTTTTCAGTCAAACATTTTCTCAAATGTTTTAATAAAAACTGCTACAATCACACCTCATGGGTACAATATGGCAACCACAGATTAATTTAGGTCCACACTGCCATTGCCAGCATTTGACAATAAACAATCAGTTTGGTTTGGAATCTATGGGTTTCTTACTAATGTTGAAGTAGCTGATAAATTTTCTTAGCTTCTGGATGACTTGAGAAACAAACCCAGAAACTCTTTAAAAGCTGAACCCACTAGATCCTGAGGTAGCTGTTTAGAGTCCATGGTCAGCCTAACCTGGCCACTTTCTGGAGCCTGGCATAAGAAAATTTCCCAGATAGTTCTTTCAAGCCCTTCTTATAAATGGCCCATTTTTTTTTTTACCGTCTATTGGACTTTTCATCCTGTATGTCTCTGCTTTTACCTCCACCCTGACCCTAACCCAATTTTCTTTTTCTCTTTTCTTCTGACAAAATATTAACATCTTGAGGTTTAAAATGGCATAATTTTTTTTTTAGTTGTACTTTAGGTGAAGGTTTACAGAACAAATAGTTTCTCGTTACACAGTCAGTACCCATATTGTTTTATGACATTGGTTAACAAACCCACAACTTGTCAACCCTCTCCCTTCTCAACCTTGGAGGACTTTTTTCTTTTTTGGTGAAAATATACGTAGCCAAAGATACACCATTTAAAAAATTTCTACATGTACAATTCAGTGACATCATTTACTTTCTTCCAGTTGTGCTGCTATTCTCACTATCCTTTTCCAAATTAGTCCATCACCATAAAATGGCATAATTTTATCATATCCATTTCTCTTTGACTGATAAGCACAAACCTTACTTCCACGTCTCATTAAGCCTGGTTTTTAGTCAGTCCTTTTCTCTAATTTCTCTTATGCTCCAGTTTATGCTTCAGTGCAAGAGTTTTCCTTAATGTGTTCAGCAGATGCTCCTCCCCAATGCCTTTTTTTTATAGCGCCAGAAAGTGCTGTATTGTGGAGCCTAGCATGTATGCTTGAATATACAAACACAGCAATCCTTTTTTGTCTTTATTGACTTGCACTGAAATCTGTGCCACTGCTAAATAAAACACTTAGCCATCCCAGTATCTGGCTGTCCCACTTGCTGAGACATTTGTGCCTCCTCTAAATGTATCAGGACTCCCCAGGTTAGCCTCCAACAATATATTAAAGGTTAGCACGCTGCCAAAAGCTGATCAAAAGCTTTCCAAATCTTTTCAACAGCATTATTGATGACAGATGGTGTTATGGATTGAATTGTGTCCCCTGAAAATATGTGTTATAAATTCTAACCTCTATGCCTGTGGTTATAATCCCATTTGGGAAAGGGTTGTCCGTGTTATGTGAATGAGATAAGACTACTGTAGGGTGTGTTTTAAAACAATCTCTTTTGAGATATAAAGGAGATTAGACAAGCAAGTGAAAGACACAGAGACAGAGGAAGCGAGATGCCAAGCCACATGAAGACTGCATAAGAGCAGAAGCGCAAAGAGACAAAGACCTTCCTCTGGAGTTCACAGAGACAGAAGGGCTTCCTGTAGAGCCGGCACCTTGAATTGGGACTTCTAATCTCCTAAACTGTGAGAAAATAAATTTCTGTTTGTTAAAGCCCCTCGCTTGTGGTATTTCCGTTACAGCAACACTGGATAAGACAGATGGTTTGTCTCCACATTTCACCAAATGGTAGGACCATATTAGAAATCATACTGCCTCGATGCTATTATGTAGTAGGATAGCATATGTAATTCCTGCTCAACTCTTGACCCTTGCAAGAACATAAACACTGAACAGAGTTCTAAAATACCAGCAGAGCTATAATTGCATGTGGTTTTATGTGAACTGTTTGCTTATGGCCCCCCTTTGCTGAAAGGGATTTATTTATTTATTTTTCTTTTCATAGGAATCGTGTCATTCTGCTGTATTTATAATGTTCATTCTCAGAGGTTACCAAAGAAAGGCAGCTAATTTTCCATGAGTGAAAATGTTCTGAAAATAGATGTGCTCAGGGCTTGAAAATGCAATTTCTCAGAAGTCTGTCATTGCTTCCAGTTAGTTTTTTCTTTCTTTTTCTTAAACCAGAAATAAAATGATATACCATTTTTCCTAGCTAGTGTCTTGGTCTCTGTGAATGATAATCCTTGGCCTGTAAGTATCAAAAAGGCAAATGATATCTCTCAAAAATGTGTTATTTAGTGTGTTGCTTTAGAAAAACATTTAACATTTGTAGGACAGTTGTAAATTTGAATAAATCCCTTGGGTACCAAAATATGCTGTTATCATGCTAAACGGCTTACCATGGATGCTTGGAATAGACCTCATGTTCCTAGCTTTTTAACTACGCCAAAATATTACCTTCATAGATTGTAAACTCTCTGAAGGCAAGAGTTATGTTTTTTCTATTCATTTGTTATTTTCAGCAACAAGCATAGGGATTGTTCCTATAACTGTTGTTGTCCTTAGGTGCCGTTGAGTCAGTTCCAACTTATAGTGACCTTACGTATAATGGAATGAAACACTGCCTGGTACTACGCCATTCTCACAATCATTGCTATATTTGAGCCCATTATTGCAGTCACTGTGTCAGTCCATCTAATTGAGGGTCTTTCTCTTTTATGTTGGCCATCTACTTTACCAAGCATGATGTCCCTCTCAAGGGATTGGCCTCTCCTGGTAATATGTCCAAAGTAAGCAAGAAGAAATCTCACCATTTTCCTTTCTAAGGAGCATTGTGGCTGCACTTCTTCTAAGACAGACTTATTTGGTCTTCTGGCAGCCCGTGGTGTATTCAGTGTTTTTCACCAACACCGTAATTCAAAGGCATCAATTCTTCTTCAGTCTTCCTTATTCACTGTTCAGCTTTCACGCGCATATGAGATGATTGAAAATACCATGGCGTGGGTCATGCACACCTTAGTCTTCAAGGTGACATCTTTGCTTTTTAACACTTTCAAGAGGTCTTTTGCAGCAGATTTGCCCAGTGCAATATGTTGTTTGATTTCTTGACTGCTGCTTCCACGGGTGTTGATTGTGGAGCTAAGTAAAATTACTTGACAATTTCAATATTTTCCCTGGTTGCCATAATAGTTGCTCAATAAATATGTGATTAATACCTGAATGAATTGATAGATGGATAAATGGATGGATAGATTTATCAAATGCTAAAGCATATTGTGTGTTCATCTTTTCTTAAAGAATAACAGAGTAAGAGTTAGTATACCTTGTGGGTTAAAGCGTGGATTTAAAATTTATCTCTGCTTTATATTTATTAGCTTTATAAAAATGAAAGGGTTTTTAACATCTAGAGCTTCAATTTCCTAATCTTAAAATGGGAATAGTAACAGTTTTTATCTTATGAGATATAGAAGCAGTATATTGGTGGTGCTAAGCATATAGAACTCTGGGGATAGATTTTTTGTATCAAATTCACACTCTAGTATTGATAGCTCTGTGTTCTTGTAAAAGATCAGATAGCCTTTTCTTCCGTCAGTTTTCTCATCTGTCATTGTATTACTCAGCACATGGCTTTTGTGAGGAATTGGTAAGTTGATCCTTACAAAGCACTTAGAACTGAACTGGGGGCTTAGTGAGCACTCAAAATAAATGCTAATTCTTTTCACAGCACATTATTATTTTTTCTTTCTTGAACCAAATGATTTTTTTTTTCTTTTTGTGATTAATTTAAAAGAAAAAAATCAGTTCTGGTAAAATAAGAGCTGTAAAATATCATTTCATCAGTTAAATTACAAGTGTGAAATAAAAAGCCTCCAGGGCTAAGGGTGGTTGTGGAAAAATAACCCCTGAATGCAATAGGACTTTCCAGAAAAAAGATTACTTTTTCATCGATCCATCTGTTCATCCACGTTATTCATTCATTCATTTACTCAACAATATGTATTGAGCTGTGGTTCTGTGCCAGGTACTATTCTACATGCAATAAACAAAGAGAGCAGTTAACAAATAAACAAAAATCACAGACTTCATAGTACTTGGAGCCTGTGTGTGTGTGTGTGTGTGTGTGTGTGTGTGTGTGTGTGTTGTGTTTGTAGGAAAGACAATACACCAAATAAGTAAATATATAGTATGTTAAATGGTAATTTGTGTTAAGGAGAAAATAATGCAGAAAGGGGGAATGCAGAGCTGAGGTGGGTACAATTCTCCTAACGTAGACAGGGGAGTCCTTACTGTTAAAATAAAGGTCTAGCAGAGATGAGGGAGTGAGCCATGCTGATGTCTTTGGAAAGGATGACCAGACAAGTGTGAAGCATTTGGACCTGATGAGGAAGGTTGCCTGCTATGTTCCAGTAACATCAAGGAGGCCAGTCTTTTTGGAAGCAAGCTTCACAAGGAGGAAAGCAGTAGAAGATGAAGTCAGAGAGGTGTGTGGCTAGATCGTGTAGGGCCTTATAGGCTAATGGGATGATTTTAGCTTACACTTATGAGATGGGGAGTCACTTGAAGGTTTTTAGTGGAAGAATAAGATTATTTTTAGTTGCTGTCTTGAGAATATAATAGAAAGGGCAAAGGAGGAAATAGAGTCAGGAGACTTTTACAATAAACCAAGCAAGAGATGATGTGCTCTTTGACCAGGATGTCATGGTGGAGACTGTGAAAAATGGTCAAATTCAGAAGCTATTTTGAAGCTTGTTAACAGATTAGATGTGGAGAGGGAAGGAGAAGAGAGTTTTATTTTTTAGCCTGTAATTACAGGAAGGATGGAGTTGCCATTAACTAAGTTTGGGAAGACTGAAGGAGGTGAACAGGAATTAAGTGTCCTGTTTTATACAAGTACATTATCAAGCAGGTGGTTGTAGCTACATATCTGAAATTTAAGATAGAAGCCTGGACTGGGGATATACGGTTAGAAGTCATTACTGTACTGCCATTGTCACACCAAGACAATGGATGAGATGACCAAGGGAGTGGATATGGGAAGAAAAAAGAATAGTTGCAATGACTAAACCCTGGATATTCCAAAGTTAACAGGGCAAGATGATGAGGAGGAAGCAGAAAGGAAATTGAGGAGATGCAACCAATGAGAAAAGGAGGGAAACCAGGAGACTGTGGTTTCCTGGAAGCTATGTAAGAGACTGTTTCCAGATGGGACTATCCCAAGAACATTTTGGTTATTTCCATACAGACAGCAACTAAAATATTTAAATGGTTGATTTCATGTAATTTTTAGTCCTAACTACTTACATACGTTCTGGAATTCTCTACACTGAAATTTTATTCTTTTCTTTTACAACTTATTTTAGTGCTCATCATTTCTCATATTCCCAAATTTGAAAGGTAACAGTACAGATATTATCAGAGAAATTATTAGCACTCTGCATTTTAAATCTATCACCTGTTTGTCAGTTTGTAGTACTATGGTGGCTTACATGTGATGCTGGAAACTATGCTACCAGTATTTCAAATATCAACAGGGTCAACCATGGTGGAGAGGTTTCAGTGGAGCTTCCAGACTATAACAGATCAGAAAGAAAGCCCTGGTGATCTACTTCCAAAAACTAGCCAGTGAAAACTTAATGGATCACAATAGAACATTATCCAACTCATTTGCTTTGGACATGTCATCAGAAGCGATCATTTGCCTGAGGAAAACATCATGTTTGGTGAAGTAGAGGGCCAACAAGTGTGCGGGAAACGCTTGATGAAATGGATTGGAACAATAGCTGAAATGTTGGAATGAACATGCCAGCAATTATGAGGATGACACAGGACTAGGCCAGTTCCATTCTGTTGTACATAAGGTCACCATGAGTCGGAGTCAATTTGACAGCAACTAACAACAACATATTTTAAATAGGAAATCACAGATTCAAAATTTACAAAAATTCCCCAAAAGCTAATCTAGCCTTCAAATGATCTACAGCCAAAATAACTAATTGAAACTCTGGAAACAGTAATAAGAATCCTGATAGATGGGACATAGGATAGGTAAGATTTAACCTAGTTGGTGCCATAGTGCTGAGGATACCAGGAGGGAACATGAGACAATGATCCAAAGGGGACTCTGAAGACAAATATTTCCAATTTCAAATTTTATTCTTAGGCTAGCCCTGTTCCAGCTCACCAAAGGGCTACCTAGTCTTAGAGTGTACCTGAGCTGATGTGCAGATGGTACAGTTGGTTTTTGTACGCCCTCCACATACAACTTAAAATGCCACTCGGTAATCTAGTTGTCCAGAAGTGGTTGGCAAATTTCACTGAGGTCAGGGTGCTGATTCTTCTCTGGCATTAACCCAACAGTACTGGAAGGTTGGCTATGGGATAAAGGGCCATTTCCAGCACTCAAGAGACCAAAGTAAGTCAAAGATAACCCTAAATTCCATCAATCAGCACATTTTTTACCTCTGTGTAAAAGTTACTTCCAATCTTTTAAACTATTTACTTTACAAAGAATGTAAGAGAAAGTGTTTTATTTTATCTTTTGAAACTTACTTTTCCCTCTACAAACACAAAATCAAACAACTAACATTTTTCTTTTGAGCACTTTCCTTCTCAATACATTACTTATATTAAGTATAATCATTCTTTTAGTACTGCTTGGGAGCTGACAGTGATAAAAGGTCCTGGTTAAATTTCAAACAAAACATATATGCAACCATGGACATTAAAAAAAAAAAAAGATTCCTAACTGAATTTATAAGTTTCTATTTTAGGTTAAATCTCATATATTATCCTAACATTCTACTTCAAAATAATATGGACTTTTATCCTTCTTGCATTTTTTTTTTTTTTTAAGTTAGAGAGGGAAAGGGAGGATTTCATCCTAAAAGAACAAAAACCAAAAACAAAAAACAAAAATTCCACATGCCCCTAAAGCTGCCATTTTAATTGGGGACAAGAAGAAGTCAAAATTTTGTTAATATTCCTGTGAACACTCGAAGGTTAAAAGCCATCTTCTTCTTGTTAACTTCCAATTGAGACGTGCTTAAGAGTGAACAGAAATCCAAAATCTATAGAGAGAATGCATATAACAGGTCTAATATTATTTAATTCATTGCCTGTCTTTTCTTCCTCTTTCCATTGAAGCATAACTCCGTGTACTTATGCACAAGCTGTGTAAAGGCAGGAGGGACAGGATAATTGGTAATGCCCTATTCTACCAAGTGGCCTAGGACAAACCTATACTGGATAGAGCTAGGGATTTTTAATATTTTTACTTATGCTTTTAAATTTATTATTTCAATTTATTTTTTACTTAGGCAATTAGAATTTATAGTTTATTCTCATAACATGAAAATTAATTTCTAAAAAGTCAGTGTAAACACTGAATTAGCAAATATTGAACCAGCCTTGTTCAGTCTCATCTGGGATCCACACATCAGGCAACTCAAACAGATGCAATGCAATGTGTGAACATGAAGTGAACCCTTATTCAAACAAATCAACTATTAAACATCATTGTGAATGCAATCATGGAAATTTGAATGTGTGTTGAATATAAGATGACATTCAAAATGGTAACTTTGTTAAGTGTGATGATGGCATTACGGTTATGTAAAGACTATCTTTACATATGTACTGAAATATTTATGGATAGAAAGGTAGGATTGAGAAATTTACATTAAAATATTTCAACCCCCCCTTAAAAAAAAAAAAAAACAACAGAAAGAATTGCTTAGATCAAAACAGATGGCAAAATACTAGTTATAATTGCTGCTAGGTTACCATGTGCACTATTCCCTCATTTTTCTCCTCAAAATTTCCATAATAATTTTTTTAGAAAGTACATTATTATTGAATTTTTGAACCCTTGTGAGTCAGTATAGTAATGAAATATAGCACAGAGTTAATGGTTATTGACTCATAGTTAAACAAATATAATTTTTTTGACCAGATAATATATTCCATGGTTCAAAATTAAAAATAATATGAAAAAAACATACATTAAGAAGTATCATATTTACCTCTGTCTCCATGCACCCAATTCCTACTTCCCCTACAGATAATCATTTTCACTTATTTCTATTTTTAAGCAAATATGAATATTTTTTCTACTCTTACACAAAAGGCAATAGAAAATATTTACTGTTCTACACCTTAGCTTTTTTAACTTCAATTTATCCTGATAAGCTTTCCATAACAATAGATAGGGACCTTCTCGTATCTGTTTATGGCTACTTAGTATTCCATTGTGCGCTTATAATGAAATATATTTTGCTCTTTTTTTTTTCTGTCATCTTAACTATCTCATATGCGTAAAAGTGTATTTGTAGGATAAATTCCCCAGGTAAAGACAATTTAGATTTCAAGAGATATTCCCAATGACTATCCATGTGGATTATAACATTTTGCATTCATACCCACAAAATATGAGATTACCTGCTTTCCCACAATTCACCAATAGAAAATGTGGTCAAACTTTTGGATTTTTGTCAGTCTGATAGGTATAAAATTACATCATTATGCAATTTCAGTTTACATACTTCTAATTATGAGTGCTCCATGATGTCAGCTCAGAAGACTTAAAGGCTGGTAGTAAATTAACGGCTGGGGGCAGAAATCATCTAAAAACCAAAACCGAACCCATTGCCATCAAGTTGATTCCAACTCATAGCGACCCTATGGAAATCATCTGGAGGCACGTTTATTGATATGTCTAGGGGTTGAGACTGACCATAGGCTGGGTGGGATCTCAGAGGAGTTATCATCTGGAAATCTACATACGCCAAGAGTGAAGGAGTCCTGGTGGTAACGGCAATGGATTTGATTTTGGGTTTGGAATTATGAGTGTGACAGTCTGCTTCCATAAAGATTGGAAACCCTATTGGGCAGTTCTACTGTGTCCTGTAGGGTCACTACGAATCAGAATTGACTCCACAGCAATGGGTTTAGTTTTGGTTTGGAATTATGAGTGAGTTTGAACATCTTTTTATATGTTTAGGAAGCACTTGTAATTCTTCTAAAAAATAAATGTTTTCTTCATACTACTCACTCATTTTTCTTTTAGTTTATTAATTTTTTCTCTCTTTTTAAGAATTCTTATGGTTTGAGGAAGTTTCCTGGGTTTTGATTCACGATTAGATAGGCCAGCCTTCCTCTAAAGTTACAAAGGAATTCATTCATGGTTTAGTCTAGTACTTTTGTGGTTTTGCTTCTTGTATTTAATTTTAACATATTTAGAGATTATCCTGGTGTTTGGTCTGAGGTACAGATCTACTATTCAATTTTATCTTTAGATTTTATTCAGGTGACTCCACAACTGTCCCAGTAGCATTTGTTAAAAATTCCATCTTTATCATTCTATTTAAAAATGCTACCTTTACCGTATACTGAATTTCCATATGTATTTGCATCTATTTCTGATGTTATACTTCATTCTGGATGTTATATTTCTTTCTGTCTACTAATGCACCTACTGTCTTAACATAAAAACTTTGTAATATGATTCAATACCTGTTTGAGCCAAAACCAGTTGCTTCTTAATTATATTTTTTCCTGGTTTTCCAGAATATTTTTACTTATTTATTTTTTCTATTTGCATTTTAAAATCAACTTTCTTAGTTACAAAACAAAAAGAACACCCCTCAAAAACAAAAACCACCCAAAACCAGAAAAACCATTTTTATTTTTATTCAAATCACATTAAATTTATAAATTTAAGAAGTAATTCTATCCAAGAGATTGGTATATCTTTCCTTTGGTTAAGTATACTTTTTTTTTTTTTTTTTTTTTTGTCTTTCAGACCTGTTTTCAAGATTTCCTCACAGAAGATTTGAATATTTCTTATTATTTGTGACAATTATTAGTGCTGCAGAACAAACCACCCAAACTTAGTGGTGTGAAACAAGTATTCTATCATGCTTATAGATTCTCTCCCCATGTGTCTGTCAGTTGCCCTACTGTGGTGGCTTGTGTGTTGCTGTGATGCTGGAAGCTATGCTACCGGTATTTCAAATAACCAGCAGAGTCACCATGGTAGACAGGTTTCAGTGGAACTTCCAGGCAAAGACAAACTAGGAAGAAGGACCTGGCGGTCTACTTCTCAAAAAATTAGCCAGTGAAAACCTTTTGAATAGCAGTGGAACACTGCCTGATATATTGGAGGAAGATAAGCCCCTCAGGTTGGAAGGAACTCAAAATATGACTGGGGAAATATTGGAAGAAGTACAGCCAGAACCCTCCTTAGAAGCAATAATGGTAAGACTTTGTCTCACATACTTTGGACATATATCAGGAGGGACCCGTCTCTGGAGAAAGACACCATGCTTGGTAAAGTAGATGGTCAGTAAAAAAGAGGAAGACCCTCAAAGAGATGGATTGACACAGTGGCTGTAACAGTGGGCTCAAGCATAACAATAATTGTGAGGATGGCAAAGGACTTGAAAGTGTGTCATTCTGTTGTACATAGGGTCACTAAGAGTTGGAGCCAACTCAATGGCACCTAACAACAACAACAATAGAGTCTCTGTGTCAGGAATTTGAAAAGGATGCAGTGGCAATGGCTTGTCTCTGCCTCATGATGTCAGCTCAGAAGATTTGAGGCTGGTAGTGAATCAAAGGTTGGGGGCAGGAATCATCTGGAAGCACCTTTATTGGCATGTCTGGGGGTTGATACTGACCATAGGCTGGGATCTCAAGGGAGTTGTCATCTGGAAGTCTACATATGGCATCTCCAGTTATCCTGTGCTGCCTCAAAGCATAACAGCCTTGGACTTCTCACATGGTGACTCAGAATTCCAAGAGAACCAGGTAGAAGCTGTGTCACCTTTTATGACCTGGCCTCAGAGGTCGCATAGGTTCACTTCCACAATAGTTACAATTCCGCCCAGTTTCCAGGTGGAGGAGCTATGATCCTCCCGCTTGACTGGAAGCATGTCTAAATCACATTTTAAGTGTATGTGAGATAAGCAATACTGCTGCAGTCATTTTTAGAAAGTACATTGTGGTACAGTATTTTTCTTGGATATTTTAGATTTCAAAAATTGGGACCTTTCTTTCATTTTACTTTCTAACCAGTTGTTTACGATTTAATGAAGGCTATTGATTTCTGTATGTTACATCTATAGTCTGCTACCTTATTGAATTCTGCCAGTTACCTTCTTTGTGTTTGATTCTTTTGGGTTACCAGTTACGCAGCCAGAAAATCAGCAAATAGGGTTTTACCTTTCCATTCCAATTTTTGTGATTCTAACTTTTTGCTCTTGTCTATTTGTGTTGGCTGTGAGCCTCAATATAATGTTAAATGTAAGGGTGACTGTGGATACCCTCTCCCTTTCTCTGACTGTAGCAGAATGCCTCTGTTTTTTTTTTTTTCTTCGTTAATTAAAATGGTGCAGTTGGAAAGAAAACATGTTCTCTATTTAAAAAAAACAAAAAAACAAAAAACTGTTGCCACCAAGTTGACTCTGACTCATAGCGACCGTATAGGACAGAGTAGAGCTGCCCCATAGGGTTTCCAAGGAGCGGCTGATGGATTTGAATTACCGACATTTTGGTTAGCAGCCATAGCTCTTAATCACTGCTGTACCAAGGCTCTGTATATCCTCCAGTCTCCAATTTTTAATAGGTTACATTATGGTATTTGATATATTCATTAATATTATATTTTCATTGTGAATTGCTATCTTTACCATTATAAAGTGCTCATCTTTGTTTTTCTTAATACTTTTTCGCTTTCATTTTTACCTGGTCTGATATTAAATTCATCAACTCTGCTTTTGTTTTATAGCTTATTCTTTCTTTCCATAAATATTTTGTAAATATTGCTCCACTGTCTTCTGGCATTAAAGTTTCCTGTTGGAAAAGTCTGATCCTAATCTTATGTTCTTTTTCCCAGTGTGATCCATTTAACTTTTAGCAAGTGAATTTGTACTGATGCTTTCAAAATGCTGTCACCTCAGTGCTCATCTGGGCGCTTTTTAAGTCTTCCTTGCCAACTTCCCCGGTGCTCATTGGGCCCAATTGTCTCTCAGCACTATTCACAGCAGTTTACCCTCAGTTTGGGACCCTCACTTTTTTGAGAGTGAATATTCTGCTACTGGTTTCTGGAGTTTGTCTCTACAATGTCAGTACTCCCCAACCTCCCCTTATCACTGAATCATGGCTGCATTGGGGCTCCCTGCCTGGCTCTGCGGGTCTCAGTTGCTTTTGGTAGCATGTACACATAATTTGACATTTGTGGGTTTTCTTTGTCTACTATTTGAACTGAAAATGGAGTTTGTGAGGTTTTTTTTTTTTCATTGTTATGTTGCTCTATTTCAGGAGACATAGGAAGATTCATAATTATGCTGCCACCATGTTTTTCCAGAAATTATAATTAATATAATTTAATTATTTTTGTAGCAAATATATGAAGCTTAGTCCCACGTAAGGTAAATAAAGAATGGACTTTTCACATGGAAATATGAGACACTCAAAAAACAGATCCCTGAGTAAAATATATTCCCACTGGTGAGTTTTCAAGATGTGCTCTGGACGTAATTGAGATAGGGCAGCTTGGTAAACTTGTTAGATAAGCAAATCTATGCAGAGAGTCTGTCACTTCCTAAGAAATGAAAACTGGGTAGAGGAAAAGAATCAAATTTACATGTTACAAAAATGCTGTTCTTTATTTTAATAGACAGAATTGGATTAGACTCCAGCATCAGCATGCATTTCCCATTGTTTTCTTTTTATATTAACTACTGGAGACTCATTAGAATTTCATGGATGTAATTGTTCCTGGGTTACATCCTCAATTAATGACTATAATTGAAAGATTGGATAGGACTGGGATGACGTGACTGTAATTTAAGTGTACAATGTCTGAGCCTCTACTGACAATGCATTTGTTATTTTTCTTTTTTATACTGTGGAGGAGTATTTATGAGAGGCAGAAATACATGCATTTCAAACAGCAATGTCTCAATCAAAACAATAAGCATATTGTATGTTAGGTGTTGTTTTTCTGGGCTGTTTTGTGACTCTGCAGCCGTCAGGATTATAGGTGTGTATATAAAGAGGTTTTTCTCAGATCTTGTGGGAGAACTTGGAGGAGGAGAACAAGCTTCAACAAAGGGGAGGTGGAAGAGGAGGCCATCTCTGACCTCTTTTATGTTCTGTGTGAAACCAAACAAAATTCAGCAGCTCAGCCTGCATTTGTCAAGGATTCCTTAAGTAGTTTTAGATTATGTCATGGGGAAAGAAATGAGGACCCCCAGGTCCCTAATCAAGGCTCTTCTTGCATTCCCTCTCCTTATTTTTCTGCCCAAAAGTAGATATTAACCTTATTACTTTTTGAGCAGTGCATCACTGATTATCCACACATTGTCTTTGAGAGCAGCTGTGAGGGGCAGCTGAACAATTGTATGGAGTTAGCTGGGTTTGGTGCAGACTTTGGGAACACAGGAGCTCCTGGGTTTAAGGTTGTCTATTATTGCTTCCTCCAGAGCCAGAAGGGGACCATGGAGCTCATTATGTGGATTTTTCAGTAGTAATGGCCTTTCTGTTTTTTGTGGGTCTACTGATCTGGTGAGAATGGTAAAACTAGCTGGCAGGATTGAAGGTGTTATAGCTGAGGTGGGGAAGCCAATTCTGTGGTTGGACTAAACTACCATAGAAAGAATAAAGAAAGTGGGAGAAGAAACAGGTAAGACTAGAGAGGAAGGAGACAGAGAGGACACGGAGGGAGAGGCCATGGATGCAGAGGTAACTTAACAACGATAATGATAACCTGACGCCTACGTGCCTCATTTTATAGCTCTCAAACTGATACTGAGATCTGAGCAGGCATATTTCCCAATATGTGGCTCTGCTTCAGAAATACAATGCTGCTTGCTAAAATGCAGATTATCAGGTCCTATCACAGACTGATGGGAATAAAAATTTCTGAGCATGGGGCCCAGAAAGGGGCATTTTTTCAGGATCCTAGGTGATTCTGACAGGGTTTGAGAACTACTAGGGTAGGTAGAAGCAGTGGGAAGTAAAGGGAACAGTGACAGGCCAGAGCTGGTGGCTGGGAGAGAGTAGACTGAGGTCAGATTTAATCAACACACGCCAAGCACTTTCAGAAAAGGGGGCTGTGAATCAGAGAAGTTAAGAATCTTCCTCTAAGTTATACATCTAATAAGTGGCACTTTTCTTTGTATCAGCTTAATTCAATATGGATAGGTAAGTGCTAAAATTTGCACAGTAGGTTACAAAAGGAAGGGAACATGGCTTGGGATCCAGGCTTTGAAGTAGTTACATGCCAGCAGCATAGGGGACTCCTGCAGGAAAATGATGTAAAAGGCAAAATATATTCCATATTCTTTAACCTTGTATTCCAGACTTCAGTCATTTGTTTATCCCCTTCACGGACTTTTTTGTATGGTGCATAATTGCATGTTATTGTTGTTGTTAGTTGTAATTACAACTCATGGTGACCCCATGTTTGCAAAGTAGAACTGCCCCATAGGGTTTTCGAGGCTGCGACCTTTTGGAAGCAGATCGCCAGACCTGTCTTTGAGGAGCCTCTGGGAAGTGTTCAAATAACCAAACTTCCAGCTAACAGTTGAGCACTTAACCGTCTGCGACACCCAGTGATGTCCATAATTGCATATTAACTGTAAAATTATAGTAAATACTCTCCCTTTTTTGTTAAATCGATGTATTTGTTTTAATGTCGTGTGATTCTAACCCATAATATCATTGAATCATAGTCTTGGTGTGCTAATTTAAGTTAGTCTAACATACATTAACAAATACTCAGCAATTAATTTTTAAAAAGTTGATCCATATACTACTTAAGATCATCTTGGGTGCAGTGCTCTTATCAATTTGATCTGTTCCAGATTTATGCTCTCTCCATTGCCTTCCAGAGCCCCATTGTCTAGGCCCTATCTGCATTGACATGTTTATTGGGCTGGCCTGTTCAGTCTTGCTGAGCTTCACTTCCAGCTCTCATTTCTGGCTGAATTTTAGCCACAGAATTTGGATTTCTGTGCCTCTAGTTGTCTGAAAAAGCTCCCCTTTCTCTTCACCTACTAAACATGACCATCTTATGAATAGTGTCAGTCACAATGCCCCTCATTGATATAGTGTCACTGGAATGGTTGATTGACCCATAAATTAATACTGATTTCAGACTGCTGAGTAACGTATTTTAGGTGCCTTTTCAGTGCTCAAATGACAGGCATTAAACATGAACAAATAAATAAGAGTTTCACATACCGATTCCTTCTATGGAGAAAACAAACCTATTATTTAAAATATTAAAGACAGAAAACATGATTGTTGGATAGGCAAGACCTCTTTGAGAGGGGAAGACTTGAATAATTAGCGGGAGCCCACAATAAGATGATCTGATGGAAGAACGTAGAAGACAGAAGTGTGAAAAGACCCTGAGGTGGAAATGAGCTTCGAGTACTCAGGGTACAGGAAGCAAACCAAAAAGGAAGAAAGTAGTAGGAGGAGAGGTTAGAGAAGAAGGCAAGGGGAAGCTCTTGTAGACCATGGAAGGGAGTGTGAAGTGTATTCTAATTGCAATGGGAAAACACTGGAAGGGATTGATTCCAAAGGAAGTATGGATCCAGACTACATGCTACAGGATCCAACTTCTCATCCAGGCTCTGGAGTAACTGAACTAACTGAAGCTCCTCTTACTTAATGTGTTCCCTTTTGCCATTGTGTATAACAGTCTCCCTGCCTAGAATACTCATACCAACTCTCCCAATTTTCCTAGCTCATCTTGTTCCTTTTTGACTCTGGACTACTACTTTAAAGAACACATGATTAACTTCGTGTAATTCAACATTTCTCAAACTCGTTTGGCCACGCACTTTCTACATGAAATGTCTGCTGCCTTCTTGGGGAAAGCTATTCTAGTCCTTTAAGCCATCTGATCTCTCTTTCTCCAGCTGTATAATAAATGTAGTCATTTGGTGTTGTTTATCTTTCTTATAGAACAAGGCAAAGGAGGGATGTCAACTATTTCATTTTAAGGAAATGTCCTGTATTTCATCATGGGTAAATTTGGATATATACACTCTTGGTATTGCCAGCAAATAAGCAACTATAGAATCAACAACATCCCCCCAGTAATGATCATATTTATCAAAGGTTTTCCTTGAATAAATGTTAAAGGTATAGTAGTCAGACTGGAAGAGCAAGGTGAAGAAGAATAGACTAGGTGAACAAATAGACTAGGTCAAGATTCAAGAAGTACAAAGGAAAAGATTGATAGGAATTCACTGATGAGATTCTTCAGTAAAAGAGAGTAGAAAAAGCTAATAGTAACCTAAGTTTGTTGATACACAATAGGATAAGCAAGGGAGCAAGAGTGCTTGATGATGCAAATATATATGTATATATACCAAATCTACTGCTGTCAAGTTGATTCCCACTCATAGCGACCTATAATGTTTCCAAGGCTGTAAATCAGACTGCCACATCTTTCTCCTGTGGAGCAGCTGGTCGGTTTGGAGCAGCAGAGTGTTTTGAACTTTGTGCTACCAGAGCTCCATATAATAAAAGTGTGTGTTTGTGTGCGTGTGTGTGTATGCGTGTGTAAAGAGAAGATTTAATTGATCAGCAGCTCATACAAATAAATAATGTAGGTGAACCTTATCAGCATGCTGGAAGCTTGCAATTATTCAAATTATACAAAACCATCAAATTTGAGGAAATCTAAACAACAGAAAGAGCCATTAATTCCCATTCTGTCCCCCAGCATTCTAGGGTTTTACTCACGTTTGTGATGGGAAGACACTTCAACCTTGAAATTAAACAGAGAATACGGTGTGGTAATTTAGTCACACATTAACCATTTAATTGTTTTAAAGGTGATCTAGGCAAGTGTGCAACATTGACGTATGCACATTTTTAGCATGCAGTCCAATTCTATTCATGTCATGCATGTTGGATTCGGGATTTCAGATCATTCTACTCAATAGAAACTGTTAATTACTCAGTTTAATAGTGTTGTGTTTGGAGGATTAAAAAATATAATTTGAGTATACATTTCCATTCTGAAAAGTTAGGGTGCTTGGAAAGTGAATACATTGGACATGAAACACCTTCTAAACAAACCATCCTTTACAAATTACATTTGTTTTTTCCTGAATTTGAATCTATCTTTCAATCCACAAATGATCCTGCCCTCCTTCTCTCCCAGCCTCCCCCTGCCACTGTGTACATCAGTGCCCAGCCTCCACCTGCCACAGCATACATCAGTGGCATCAGTAGATTAAGACAATGGCTGCCAACCAGAGTCCTGGAGCATTCTAAGGGAGAGAGGCCCTGGAGAATAAGGGATTCTGCTGCATTAGCGGAGAAATTTACAACAGAAGGGTCCATCTGCTACTTCCCATTGAGCTGAATCCCAGTTATAACGTGGTCACAGGGACCACTTCCAATGTGTTCCAATCATGTCCCATTTAACAAGGTCAGGGAAATAGCTTAATGGTACATTTTGTCTCAAAAGAAATATTAAGCTAAGGAGTTGTGATGGTCTAGAAAACTCACTGCCACTAGCAGGCTTGACGATGTTGGGCAAGTTATAGATCTTTCTGTGTCCCCATTTCTTTATTTGTAAAATGCACTCAAATACATACTATCATTTATTTAAGTTTTATTATGAGCTAAGTACTTTTGATGCTTTACCTCACTTAATCTTCATAATAACATTATGAAGTTGTTGTTGTTATTAGGTGTCATCAAGTCAGTTCCGACTCATAGCGACCCTGTGTACTACAGAATGAAACACCACCGAGTCCTGAGCTATGCTTGAGCCCATTGTTGCAGCCACTGTGTCAATCCATCTCTCTGAGAGTCTTCCTCTTTTTCACTCACCCTCTACTTTATCAAGCATGCTGTCCTTCTCCAGGGACTGATCCCTCCTGACAACATGTCCAAAGTATGTGAGACATAGTCTTGCCATCCTTGCTTCTAAGGAGCATTCTGTTGTACTTCTTCTAAAATAGACCTGTTTGTTCTTTTGGCAGTCCATGGTATATTCAATATTCTTCGCCAACACCACAATTCAAGGGCATCATCAATTCTTCTTCAGTCTTCCTTACTCATTGTCCAGCTTTCGCATGCATATGATGCAATTGAAAATACCATGGCTTGGGTCAGGCCCATCTTAGTCTTCAAGGTAACATCCTTGCTTTTCTACACTTTAAAGAGGTCTTATGCAGCAGATTTGCCCAGTGCAATGCATCTTTTGATTTCTTGACTGCTGCTTCCATTATGAGGTAGGCATGATTACTGTTAGTTGCCTTAGAGTTGGCCCTGACTCATGGCGACCCCATGCACAATGAAACGAAATGCTGCCCGGCTGGGGATCAGAGTGTTGTAATCCATAGGGTTTGCACTGGCTGCTTTTTCTAAGTACACTGCCAGGCCTTTCACCCTAGTCTGTCTTAGTCTGAAAGCACTGCTGAAACCTGTTCGACATCATAGCAATGGACGAAACAGGTGGTAACTGAACACGAAGTGCATTGGCTAGGGATCGACCCCATGTCTTGCCAGTGGAAGGCTAGAATTCAACTATTAAACCACCAATACCTCACAGGTATAGTCACACAGCAAGCCTTTTCTTTGCAGAGGAGATGACTGATGCTTACAAATGTCAACTGTTGCCCTGGGTCACATTAGCAGAGGAGGTAGGATATGAAAGCAAGCCCTCCGTAGTACTTGACCTTAATCATAATGCAACAGTTAGATAGATAGATAATTTGAATCTACTTTATAGCATTATTCCTAGGATTAATCTATATTATGCATGTAAAACAGATGGCACATATACCTGAAAATAAATATTAGCTTTAGCATCTGAATACAACAGAGTCAATGACAAAGACTTCTTAGGTAACGTTTTAGGTTAACTTTTGGTTACCTTAGGCGACCTTTTAGGAGATTAATAAATTCCTTTTCAAAATTCTCCTCACCTTTTTTCAGTACTGAAGAATCCAGAATCAGTATCATCTAACAGGTATCTAGTTGATGTAAGCGAAGTCTTTTCATTGTTCCCTAATTATTTCATGAATTTATATGTTGTCTCTACAGTTTCAATTGCTTTAGGCAGCATAGGATAGTCAAAGGTGCAGTAGGCTCTTGGTTAGAAGCAGGGCTTCCAACCAGTTCTTTCCAGTTCAACCCCCTTCTGAGAATTTGCATTTCCACCTCAGATATACTGAATCAGAATCCATATTTCAACGAGATCTCCAGGTGATTCTTATAGGGATCTTGTTAAAATGTAGATTCTGATTCAGTATATCTGGGGTGGAAATGCAAATTCTCACTAGTGGGTCCAACCGGAAAGAACTGGTTCGAAGCCCTGGTTAGAACACCAGTGTGGATTCTTAGCTCTTTCCTTGGACTTTGAGAAAAAAACTTTGAAAGTTCAATTTTCTTATTTATGAAAAGGCAATAATAATATCCGTTCTTCACCACGGCCAGCATTAAAGTCCAAATGAAATCAAGCATATGAAAGACTTTATAAGTGCTAATGTGCCAAGGAAATACAAAGGCAGTATTAGCAAGGGTTATATGACATTTTCTGCTTCCTCTCTACTTGCCGATTTTTATGGTCTATCAACATAACAAGCAATGATTTTTGACTGCAGATTTTACTGTTCAAGCATAACTGTTGAATGAACCAATGAAAGGAGGGTACATTAATTTTTTAAAAAATTTTTATTGTATTTTAAGTGAAAGTTTACAGCACAAATTAGTTTTTCATTCAAAAATTCATACAGACAAATTGCTTTGTGACATTGGTTGCAATCCTTGCAATGTGTCAGGCACTCTCCCCACTTCCCTTTCCACCCTGGGTTTTCTGTGTCCATTCGTCCAGTTTTCCTGCCCCTTCCTGCCTTCTCCTCTTTGCTTTTGGGCAGATGTTACTCATTTGGTCTCGTATACTTAATTGAACCAAGAATCACATTCCTCATGTGTATTATGGTTCGTTTAATAGGCCTATCTAATTTTTGGCTGAAAGGTGGACTTCAGGAATGCCTTCAGTTCTGAGTTAGCAGAGTGTCCAGAGGCCACAGTCTCAGGGGTTCCTCCAGT
>NW_004444055.1:4714157-4810570 GCF_000243295.1 Trichechus manatus latirostris | reverse complement strand
AACAGTCAGTGGTTGTAGCCTGGCATCATCTAGTTCTTCTGGGCTCAGGCTGGTGGAGGCTGTGGTTCATGAGGTCCATTAGTCCTTTGGACCGATATTTTCCTTCAGTCTTTGGTTTTCTTCATTTTCTTTGCTCCAGATGTGATGGGACCAATCGACGTATCTTAAATGGCTTTTAAGACCCCAGATGCTACTCCCCAAAGTAGGAAGTAGAACATTTTCTTTTAAAACTATATTATGCCAATTGACACAGATGTCTCCCAAGACCATGGTCCCCAGCCCTCCGCCCCAGTAACTCGGTTCCTCAAGATGTTTGTATATGTCTAGGAAGCTTATATGACTTCACCTTGGTGAAGTTGTGTTGCATTTCCCTATATTATGTGTTGTTTTTCTCTTCACCGAAGTTAACTTGTCTACTATTTATTTAGTGATTTCCCCTCCCTACCCCTTCACTCCTCCATAACCATTAAAGATTGTTTTTTTTCTGCATGTAAACCTCTTCATGGGTTTTTATAACAGTGGTGTCATACACTATTTATCCTTTTATGATTAATTTATTTCACTCAGCATAATGCCCTCCAGATTCATCCATGATGTAAGATGTTTTGCTGATGGATCATAGTTCTTTATTGTTGTGTTGTATTCCCTTGTGTGTATGTACCATAATTTGTTTATCCTTTCATCTGTTGATGAGCATTTAGGTTGTTTCCATCTTTTTGCTATTGTGAATAATGCTGCAGTGAAGATAAGTGTTGGATATGTCTATTTATGTGACTGCTCTTATTTCTCTTGGATATATTCCTAGAAGTGGGATTGCTGTATCATATGGTATTTCTAGCTTTTTAAGGAGGTGCCATATTGTTTTCCATAGTGGTTGTACCATTTTACATTCCCACCAACAGTGAATAAGAGTTCCAATCTCCTCACAACCTCTCCAACAGTTGTCATTTTCTTTTTTTTAGTTTAGTAATGCTGGGGTGAGATAGTACCTCACTGCAGTTTTGATTTACATTTCTCTAATAGCTAACAATTTCAAGCATTTCCTCGTGTGTCTGTTAGCCACCTGATTTGTCTTCTTTGGTGAAGTGTCTGTTCATATCCTTTGTCCATTTTTTAATTGGATTATTTGTCTTTATTTTGTTGAGGTGATGAGGTATTCTATAGATTTTAGAGATTAGACTTTTGTTGGATATGTCCTGGTCAAAAATTTTTTCCCAGTCTGTTTATTTTCTTTTTACTCTTTTGGTGAAGTCTTTTGATGAGCATAAGTGTTAAATTTTTAGGAGTTCCAAGTTACCTAGTTTATCTACTGGTGTTTGTTTGTTGTCACTTACGCTTTGTATTATATTTATGCCATGTATTAGGGCCCCTGGTGTTGCCCTTATTTTTTCTTCTGTGATCTTTGTCATTTCGGGTTTTATATTTGGGTCTTTGATCCATTTTGAATTAGTTTTTGTGTATGGTGTGAGGCATGGGTTCTCTTTCATTTTTTTACAAATGGACATACAGTTTTGCCAGCACTGTTATGCTTCTTGGAAGCAAGTATGACAAGACTTCATCTCGCATACTTTGAACATATTTTCAGCAGGGACCGGTCCCTGGAGAAGGACATCATGGTTGGTAAAGTAGACAGTCAGCAAAAAAGAGGAAGACCCTCAATAAGATTTACACAGTGGCTACAACAATGCACTTAAGCATAACAACAAAGTGAGGATGGTGTAGGACCAAGAAGTGTTTCATTCTGTTGTACATAGGGTAGCTGTGAGTTAGAACAGACTTGATGGCACCTAACAACAAGGTTGAAGAAACTGTCTTTTTCCCGTTTGACTTTGAACCTTTGTCAGAGATCAGCTGACCATAGATGAATGGATTGATGGCTGGGTTCTTGATTTTGTTCCATTATTCTATGTATCTGCTGTTGTACCAGTACCAGGCTGTTTTGACTAACATGGCTATATAATAGGTTCTGAGATCTGGTAGTGTGAGGCCTCCTACTTGGTTCTTTTTCTTCGATAAAGCTTTACTTATCCGAGGCCTCTTTCCTTTCCATATAAAGTTGGAGATTAGCTTTTCCATTTTGTTAAAGAACGCTGTTGGTATTTGGATCAGGATTGCATTATATCTGTAGATCACTTTGGATAGGATTGACATTTTCACAATGTTGAGTCTTCCTATCCATGAGCATGGTATGTTTTTCCATTTATGTAGGTCTTGTTTGGTTTCTTGCAGTACTGTTTTTTAGTTTTCTTTGTATAGGTCTTTACATCCCAGGTTAGACTTATTCCTAAGTATTTTATCTTTTTAGGGGTTAAAATAAATGGTATTCTTTTCCTGATTTCCTTTTAAAATTTCTTCTTCTTAGTGTTTAGGAAACCAACTGACTTTTATATGTTGATCTTGTATCCTGCTACTCTGATAAATCTTTCCATTAGTTCCAGTAGTTTTCTTGTGGAATCATTTGGGTTCTCTATGTATAATATCATATCTGTGAATAGGAATAGTTTTACTTCTTCCTTTCCAATTTGTATGCCCTGTATTTCTTTTTCTTGCCTTACTGTTCTAGCTAGGACTTCTAGCACAATGTTAAATAAGCGCAGTGATAAAGGGCATCCTTGTCTTGTTCCTGTTCTCAGGGGAATGCTTTCAGCCTCTCTTCATTGAGATTGATGTTGGCTGTTAGTTATGTATATTGTTGTTGTTGTTGTTAGGTGCCACTGAGTTGGTTCTAACATATGACGTCAGCAATGATATCCCTCATTCCATGCTCTCCTCTGAATCTGGCTTGACCTTCTGACAGCTCCCTGTTGATATACTGCTGTTAGGTGCCACTGAGTTGGTTCTGACTGATACTGACCCTATGTACAACAGAACAAAACACTGCCCAGTCTTGCACCATCCTCATAATCATTGTTATGCTTGAGTGCATTGTTGCAGCCACTGTGTCAATCCACCTCATTGAGGGTCTTCCTCTTTTTCTCTATCTACTTTACCAAGCATGATGTCCTTCTCCAGGGACTGGTCCCTCCTGATAACATGTGCAAAGTATGTGAGACTAAGTTTTGCCATCCCTGCTTCTAAGGAGCACCCTGGCTATATTTCTTCCAAGTACATTTGTTTGTTCATCTGGAAGTCCATGGTATAGTCAGTATTCTTCACCAACACCATAATCCAAAGCCATCAATTCTTCTTTGGTCTTCCTTATTCGTAGTCCAGCTTTCACATACATTTGAGGCGATCGAAAATACCATGGCTTCGGTCAGGTGCACTTTAGTACACAAAGTGACGTCTTTGTTTTTCAACACTTTAAAGAGGTCTTTTGTAGCAGATTTGCCCAGTGCAGCATGTCATTTGCTTTCTTGACCACTACCCCCATGAGCATTGATTGTAGATCCAAGTAAAATGAAATACTTGACAACTTCAATATTTTCTCCATTTATCATGATGTTGCTTATTGGTCCAGTTGTGAGGATTTTTGTTTTCTTTATGTTGAGGTATAATCCATTCTGAACACTGTAGTCTTTGATCTTCATCAGTAGGTGCTTCAAGTCCTCATCAGTTTCTGCAAGCAAGGTTATGTCATCTACATATCTCAGGTTGTTAATGAGACTTCCTCCAATCCTGATGCCCCATTCTTCTTCATATACTCCAGCTTCTCAAAATCGTTTGCTCAGCATACAGATTGAATAAGTATGGTGAAAGGATACAACCCTGATGCATACCTTTCCTGATTTTAAACCACGCAGTATCCCCTTGTTCTGTTCGAATGACTGACTCTTGGTCTATGTACAGGTTCATCATTAGCACGGTTAACGGTTCTGGAATTCTTGTTCTTTGCAATGTTATCCAGAAATTGTCATGATCCACGCTGTCAAATGCATTTGCAGAGACAATGAAACACAGGTAAACATCTTTCTGGTATTCTGTGCTTCCACCCAAGATCCATTTGACATCAGTAATGATATCCCTCATTCCATGTTCTCCTCTGAATATGGCTTGACCTTCTGACAATTCCCTGTTGATATACTGCTGGAATCACTTTTGAATGATATTCGGCAAAATTTTACTTGTGTGTGATATTAATGATATTGTTCTATAGTTTCTGCATGCTATAGAATCACCTTTCTTTGGAATGGGCACAGATATGGGTCTCTTCCAGTCAGTTGGCCAGGAAGCTGTCTTCCAAATTGCTTGACATAGATAAATGAGCACCTCCAGTGCTTCATCTGTTTGTTGAAACATCTCAATTGTTATTCTGCCAATTCCTGGAGCCTTGTTTTTTTGCCAATGTCTTCAACAGAGCTTGGACCTTTTCCTTCTGTAGCATCCATTCTTGATCATATGCTACCCCCTGAAATGATTGGACATCGACTAATTTTTTTTTCTTTTTTTTGGTATAAACCATTTATTCGTCCAAAAAACAGAAAATAACAAATGTTGGAGAGGCTGCAGGGAGATTGGAACTCTTATGCACTGCTGGTGGGAATGCAAAATGGTACAACCATTTTGAAAAATGATATGGCGCTTCGTTAGAAACCTAGAAATAGAAATACCATATGATCCAGCAATCCCACTCCTAGGAATATACCCCAGAGAGATAAGAGTCAACACACAAATAAACATATGCATACCCATGTTCACTGCAGCATTGTTCACAATAGCAAAAAGATGGAAACAGCCTAGATGCTCATAAACAGATGAATGGATAAACAAATTATGGTACATACACACAATGGAGTAGTATGCAACTATAAAGAACAATGGTGAATCTGCGAAGCATCTCACAACATGGATGAATCTGGAGGGCATTATACTGAGTGAAATAAGTCAATCAGAAAAGGACAAATATTGTATGAGACCACTACTATAAAAACTCATGAAAAGGTTTATACACAAAAAGAAACAATCTTTCATGGTTATGAGGGAGAGGACGGGTAGGGGTGGAAAAACACTAAATAGACATTAGACAAGTGGTAACTTTGGCGAAGGGTAAGGCAGTACACAATACTGGGGAAGCCAGCACAACTTGTTTAGGGTAAGGTCGTGGAAGCTCCATGGACAAAGTCAAACTCCCTGAGGGACAAAATTAATTGGCTGAAGGCTGTGGGGACCATAGTCTCGATTGGCATAACATAGTTTATAAAGAAAATGTTCTACATTCTACTTTGGTGAGTAGTATCTGGGGTCTTTAAAGACTGTGAGTGACCATCTAAGATACTCCACTGGTCTCACCCCTTCAGGAGCAAGGGAAAGTGAAGAAAACTAAAGACACAAGGGAAAGATTGGCCCAAAGGACTAATGGACCACGACTACCAAGGCCTCCACCAGACTGAGTCCAGTACAACCAGATAGTGCTGGCTACCACCACTGACTGCTCTCACAGGGATCAGTATAGAGGGTCCTGGACAGAGCTTGAGAACAATGTAGAACAAAATTATAACTCATAAAAAGACCAGAATTACTGGCCTGACAGATACTGGAGAAACCCCGAGAGTATGGCCCCTGGACACCCTTTTAGCTCAGTAATGATGTCACTCCTGAGGTTCACCTTTTAGTCAAAGATTAGACAGGCCCATAGGACAAAACGAGACTAAAGGAGCACACCAGCCCAGTGGCAAGGACTAGACGGCAGGAGGGGACAATAAAGCTGTAATAGGGAACCCAAGGTTGAGAAGGGAGCGTACTGTCATGTCATGGAGTTCTTAACCAATGTCATGAAACAATATGTGTACTAACCATTAAATGAGAAGCTAGTTTGTTCTGTAAACATTCATCTAAAGTACAATTTAAAAAAAAGACTTAAAAAAGTATAAAATTTCACATTAAAAAAAACCTCTTATTCCCCCTTTTATTGTTTTGATATTGTTTTCATTTACAGATTGATGTCTCTGTTTTAACTCTTTTAGCTTTGTTTCATTATTGAGAATTCTTTAACTAGATTTGTGTCTGGCTGATGCTGTCTTGTGTCCTAGACTCCGGTTGTTTGATGTTGTTGGTCCTCTAACCACAGTACTCCCTTTAATATTTCTTCTAAGTTTGGTTTGATTTTTACTAATTCACTTATATTCTCTTTATCTGGAAATGTCTTTATTTTGCCGCCGTATCTGAGTGAGAATTTTGCAGGATATATTGTTTTTGGTTGGTAGTTTTTTCTTTCAATGTTTTTAATGTTTTATATGTGTCATTCCATTGCTTTCTTGCCTGCATAGTTTAAGCCAAGTAATTAGAATTTAGTCGTGTTGTTTCTCCTTTGTAAGTGACTTTTCATTTTTCTTGAGCTGCTCTCAGAATTTTTTTCTTTGGTTTCGAAAAGTGTGAATATGATATATCTTGGTGACTTTCTTTTGGGTTCTATCCTATATGGGGTTTGTTGAGCTTCTAGGATGGTCAGCTTTTCATCTTTCATGATATTTAGGAAGTCTTCTTCCAGAAAATTTTCAACAATCTTCTCTGTGTTTTCCATTTTCTTCCCCTGTTCTCAAACTCTGATTATGCGCAAATATTTGCCCTTGATTGTGTCCCACATAATTCTTAGGTTTTCTTCATTCTTTTTTCTGGTATTTCCTCAAACAAAGTGGCATCCATTGATTTGTCTTCAGTCTCACTGATTCTGTCTTCCATTGTTCAAATTTGCTCCTAAAATCTTCTTTTGAGTTGTTGATTTCTGACAATTTTATATTTATGTTTTGGTTTGCTAGTTCTTGTTTTTGTATGATTTCTAATTGTTTATTTATCTTGACATTTTGTTCTTATTCTATTTTCTTGAATTCTTCTATTGCTTTGCTGTGTTTTCCTTGATTTTTTTTCTATGTTTTCTTTGGTTTTGTCTGTGTTTTCAATGATTTTGTCTATATTTTCCTTGGTTTTGTCTTTGTTTTCCTTGATCTCTTTCCTAATTTCTTGGAGAGCCCTAAATATTAGAATTTTTTAATTTGATATCAGGTTGTTCCACTGTCTTTTCTTCTACTAGAAGGTTGTGTGATTCTTTATTTTGATCATTTGCTGGGGCCATGTTGTACTGTTTTTTATACTTTTTTAGATTGTCTGCTGTCTCTGAGACATTAAGGTGTTATTTTCTTTATTTATCGATTGTATGTTCATTTGTTTCATCCCGCTTCTTTGTTTTGTTTTGATATGTCCGGACACGTGGGCCAGGAGTGCTTTGCTCCTTAATCATCTTTAGGCATAATAGCTCTCACCAGCTTGACCAGGTGGGCAGGGCACAAGCAGGCAGAGTGAGCCCACTTCGCTGTGCACTGATCTGGTGAGTTGGCTGAGGGCAGACTGGGTGGGTGCTGTCTGCCTCCTGATGTTGGTCTAGCAGTGTGGGAGTGTTCATAGCCCCTTACCAGATAGGCAGGGGTGTCAGATGGGGAGTGGTAAGGGCTTGCTTCCCATCTTTCAGCAGCTGGTTGAATGGCATGAGGGGAGGGATAGTGCAACCCTGGTGTAGCAACAGGCCTGAGCCAGGAACGCTCTAGCCACAGCACTGTGGTGAAGGCTGGCGGGAAAGGGGAGAGACATATGGGCCTAGCTGTGGGGAAGAAAGAAAAGAGAGAGAAAAAAGAGTAGCTGGGGGATGGGAGTGGGATAGACCTGGGGGCTGGTGGGAATGGGGTGAGGTGGCATACATGGGTAGGTAGGAGGGAGAACGCAAAGGAAGAAAGAGAAAAAAGAAAAAAAGGTATGGCAGGAGCCATTAGGTGGGCATGGGGTGGACCCGTTCTGGCTTTGGGCTGGTGGCTCTATAGCCAAAGCTGTGTGGCGTGGCCCGGTGAGAAGGGGTAGAGATGGCATATGGGGTTAGGTTTGAGGGAGAAAGAAAACAAAGAAAGGGGGAAAAATGATGCAGCAGGAGATGGTGGGTGGGAATTAGGGGACCCCAAGTGATGGCAGAACAGTAGCTCTCTACTGGAGCATCATGGTATGGCCTGTTGGGAAAGCGTGAGGGCAGTGTATGGGGCTAGGTGGAAGGGAGAAAGAAAAGGAAGAAAGGGGGAAAAATGTTACGGTAAGAGCCAGTGAGTGATGATGGGCTGGTAGGTCTCTAGCTGAGCAATGTGGCATGGCCAGTCAGGAAGAGGTGGGTGATGTTTTATTTTTATGTGGATAAGCTATTAACATTTTTCCCCTTTTCATTTGTTCTTTCTATAGCAAGTGAGGTCATCTTATTTGTATATAGACCAAATTTTCACATTTCCCTCTCACAAATAGTCTTTCAAAATTCATGTGAGCTAATTAATTTATATGTAGTTTGGTTGTTTGGTTTCAGATGGTGCTACAGGGTGGGCTCCCCCTGTTGAAGACTTTGAGACAAGGAAAAGGAGTCTATTAAGGAGTGCTTTTGGGATTAACACATGTGGGGGAAGATAATGAAGTAGGATTGGGCAGAGGGAGAAGGAAACGTTGACCTCAATCAGACTTAAGAAAGGTCTCAGCTGATCCTATGGGGAAATCTAAAGTGGTATGGCCCCTCAGAGCTATCCTGAGTGGGGAAGAGAGCCTGGGCCTCTATACTCCAACATTGACCAATCTTGGAAGCAGGCTGCCTCCTGGAAGAGGGCATGGTTCTCTTCAGATAACAGTAATTCCCAGAATGGACTGACCACCAGAAGAACTCTCAGCAGCTGGGGAATTATTTCCTTTGGTCTGGAAAACGGAGCTGAGCAGCATATCATTGCATTCACTACAGATGGTAATGTACCTGCTTTACCAGATCTGTTTATGAATCTCATCTATATCCTCTTGACAAATGGTCATGGAGAATCAGGCAAGTCATTACCTTATAAGTATCTCTATCAAGTTTGGGCAGAAATAATTCTTAGTGTATTATAGTGAGCTTTATAGTAAGCTGAAATACTACTCCAGATTCATATATCCTTGAATAGAGAACATTTTGAAGAAACTTTCCTAAAGAGCTCAAACTGGCATCTGGAACAAAGTGAGATAATATCTGGGACTCATAAATGTTTGCTGAATGAAAAAATAAGTGCATGAAATACAGAGTTTATGTAGCTAATGACTACAGCACTTATCTTTATAGTTGCTTCAGTGACAGTTGCTTCAGATCCTGGTTAAAAATAATAGCTAACATGTATTAAATATTTACTACATAATGGATAGATATTGTTCCATATTCTTCACATAAGATAACTATTTTAATACCACAATAAGCTTATAAGACAGGCATTATAAGCACTATTTTATAAATGAGAAAACAGGCTCAGTAAGGTTAAAAGTATATCCAAAGTCATACAACCGGTAAATAACAAAAACTGGAACATTCTTTTATATCTCATAGTGGGAACTATATAAAGGAAGTTGGCACCTCACATTTTACTCATTACTCATCTTCCTACACTGTTCATTTTTCTCTTTGCCATAGAGTTGTCAAGAGAACAACTTCTCAGAGAAAATATTTAATCAACCAATATTTCTTATGCACCTATAATGTGCCAAGTTTTACGCTAGCACCTGAGGTTGAGTGGTTAACAAGACAAACTCTCTGCCAATCAGTCAATCAAAATAATTATTAAGTGCCCATTATTTGTCAGGCAGAAGTTCAAATACTGAGAAAACAGTAATGAATAGGAAAAAAGTCTCTTTCTCAAGGAGTTTATCCTCAAATGAGACAAAATATACAATAAACGCATTAACCAATGTGATCATTTCTGATACCAAAATGTGCTACGAAAAAGAAATAAATTAGGAAAGTATGTAAAACAACGACTGGAGCAGGGTTGGAACTTTATTATCCAAGGAAGGGAATACCTTCGTGGGAGGGTGACATTTGTGTTGAGACCTGAGTGATGAGAATGTGGCAGGCAGACAAAGATGGGAAACAGAGTATCCAGAGTGGCATCCAAGAATAAAGACTGATGGGGAATAAATTCAGAATGTTCAAAAAAGAGAATAAAAGCCATGTTCCCTAAAGTGTATGGATTAAGGGAAAAATGAAAAGAAATAAGTTTAGAGAAGTAAGCAGGTAAGGAGTTTTGTTTTGTTTTTTAATCATCCTTCTCATTGGAAATATTTGAGGGGTTCATTAAGAAGAATGATTTGAATATAATCTTTACAGACACCCCTCTGGCTCCTCTCTGTAGGGTAAAGGGGCAAGAATAGAATCAGGGAGACCACTTAGAATGTTATTGCATGAATCAAAGCAAAAGATGATGATACCTTGGAGTAAGGTTGTACTGATGGAATTATTGATAAGAAAGAGAGATATATTTTAGAAGTACAGCTGATGTAACTCTACTTGTTCTATGAATTGGATTTAAAGTTTAAATGGCAAAAGGAAATTAAGTTTGATACAGCTTCATCAAAGAGCTTACAGTATAATGGGAGGCATCTTAGAAAGTATCAATTTCAATTCACTGTGATAAGTGCTCAGATAACAATAAGCACAGATACAATTTCCAAAACCATTTAGGAAAATCAGGAAGGTAGGCTAGAGTTTCCTTAAGACTGGTAGGGATGTATCTTTCTCAGCTGATATTTTATACTATTCTCATCTCAAAGGCTGATGTGCTTATGAGAAACACAAGTTACATATGATTGCCTGCAGAGGAAGAATCCTCATCACAACCTTGTATGTTTCATGTCTCCTGAAATATTGACTGTGTGTTGTAGGATTGAGGAGGCCTTTGATGGGTGGAAGGAGAGTTAGAATCAGGTATGAGATTGGCCCAATTGTCTCTCTCTGAATCTAAAGGAACAACACTTGAGGCAATGGGGTGCTATTCTTGAGAGGAATAGAGGACAAGGACTCAGAGTGGAACTTGTGTGGCCTCATAAGCCTCCAAATCACATTTCCCTAGACAGCATCATTTATAATAGTATCTTACAAAACTATTAGTAGCACAGCCTTTATAATTATAATTGTTCTATATTAAGTATATGAAGGTATAAATATACTTACTGTTGACAAATTTGTCACAAATCTCCCTGTGATACGCAAGCAGATTTTAACTTTATACATGTACTGCTTTGTGCTTGCCTCATTTTATCTTTTCAGTATTGAAAGTTTTATTTGAGCCTAATCTAGAAAGCTAGCTGATCTTGTTGCTTGTCCAAGATCACTCAGTTATGAATTGTTTCGCTTGAGAATTTTCCCATTTACAATATCTTGCCCAACATTGGCCATTCCATTGATGTGCTTCTGGGGCTGTACTTAACGTTACCCCATCTGCATGGTAAGCCATCCCAAAATACATTTTGTTAACCTATGATACAGGGGGTAGTTTCTGTGATGTATGTATATAAAAATATGTTGTCTTTCAAACAAGCCATGACCTTATGAATTCTGCCTGAAATTCAAATTGTTACTATCATTTAGGATAGTGAATTAAGCTTCACTATTCATCTGCCAAGTCCTAGATTAGAGAGGAAAACTTAAAATCAATGATTTGATATTTTCATAATTCTGTTTTTCTATAAACTTGAAGCTGTTAAATAAATAAAATATTTAGCATAACTATTAAATTGAAATAAGCTATAAAGAAAAGGTATAGAAATAAAGATAAAATGAAGAAAAAAATAAGGAAATACAATTGGGTAGGTACAAATTAGTGCATTCAACCCTATATATTCCTTATATATTTTATATCACACACACACATGCACACATACACACATATATATTAACCCTATATATTCCTTATCAAACTACTGATATTCTCTCAGAATTAGTTTTCATACCCTGACTTCTATAAGTTCATAAATCTTCCATTGTTGTGTTCAGGAGCTGGTGATATTTGAAGGTTTGACGCATATCTGTTTTGAGCAGGCTGTTATATAGATACTAAGAGTAAAAAAGTAGTTAGCATTTTTAACATCTGAGTTCTTTCATTAAGCCTTTCAACTGACTTCCTAAGGCAACCCTCTTTTTATCTGAAAAAGGGGGAAAAACTGACCTCTCTGTGTCATTTTCTCATAAGGTCTACAGAGAAAAGGAAATTAATATGGTATCAATTCTCCTTTTCTTAGGACTGATTTGACAGTACTGCAGGTATTGGTGCATTTTTCTGCTTTCGTTCTCTACTTTTGAAAAATAGTCATTAACTTTTTTTAATAACATGCTTAAACCACTACCACGTACCTTTAAAGATACTAAACTCTGATGCCATGAAATTTTTACACATTCTGAACAAATCATACCACAACTATTTTAAGTAAAACCATAGACCGGTTTCTCCAAAAGTAGTGATTCTAGTTTTCCTAGTAGAGATAATTATTTTTTTCAGTACAATCCATAATAAAAATCAAGATCATCAGTTTACAGCCCAAGTAGGAATATACTCTAGGTTTCTTAAGTCTTATGAGTTCAAAGGGAGGAAACACAAACAAAACCAAGTGAAAAGCAAGGCTAGGTGGCATATTTTTTTTAGAATAAGATATGAAAAAGCCTGGAAGCCTACTCCTAGACCTTACGATTATAGAAAGTGAAAGAATATCCTCCAAAAACCTGTGGAGGAATTTCTTCAAATCTTTTTTTTTAGGGTTATTTCATATTTACTTCAATGACACAGCTCCCAGCTCCACCTATACACACACAGGCACACATACACACACACACACTGATGGCCTATCTACATTGGCCATTTCTTTTGGGACTTTCAGGCATTTTTCACAAGACAGTCTGTATTAATTAATTATGAAGTGATCTAAGTTGTTCATTAAGCAAACTGAAAATTCACACTGGACTCTGCCATCGTTTATTCACTCTTGCTTGTGACTGTCGCCAATCAGAATTGATGCATAGTCAAAATCAAATGCAGGCTTCTGTGCAAATGCCCCACACCTCTGCTCAGCAGTAAAGGCTATGGGTATGAACTAGAAGGATGGCAAAATGGGGAAGATCATCTAAAGAAATCATAACTAATCAAGCAACCACCATTAAATATAAATTGTTGTTCCATCACTGTGTAGTTTCCAAATAAATTAGCTCCTAGTTATTTTATCCTACATATCCTAGGTATCTCTTTCTCTGGGTGCTGGTGTTTGATTTTATTTTATTTTTAGTAAATGAGAGAAAACCAAGGAAAAAAATCTCATGAGGTACTAGTTAATCTCCCCCCGGTGTCTGTCAGTTTGTTGTACTGAAAGGGCTTGTGTGTTGCTGTGATACCGGAAGCTATGACACCAGTATTTAAATAGCAGCAGGGTCACTCATGGTGGACAAGTTTCAGTTGAGCTTCCAGACTAAGACTAGAAAGAAGGAACCGGTGATCTACTTCTGAAAAGAATTCACCAGTGAAAACCTTATAAATAGCGGTGGAACATTATCCGATATAGTGCCGGAAGATGAGCCCTTCAGGTTGGAAGGCACTCAAAAGACAACTGGGGAAGAGCTGCTTCCTAAAAGTAGAGGCGACCTTAATGATTTGCATGCAGCCAAGCTTTTCAGGCCTTCATTTGTTGATGGGGCACAACTCAAAATGAGAAGAAACATCTGCAAACATCCATTAATAATCAGAATGTGGAATGTACGAAGTATGAATCTAAGAAAATTGGAAATCATCAAAAATGAAACGGAATGCATAAACATCGATATTCTAGGCATTAGTGAGCTGAAAGAGACTGGTACTGGCCGTTTTCAGTCAGACAATCATATGGTCTACTATGCCAGGAATGATAAATTGAAGAGTAATGACGTTGCAGTCATCATCAAAAAGAACATTTCAAGATCTATCCTGAGAGGCAGGGTCAAGATGGTGGAGTAGTCACATGCTTCCAGTAGACCGTCTTACAACAAAGACCTGAAAAAACAAGTGAATTGATTATATATGACAATTTAGGAGCCCTGAACATCTAAGGCAAAGTTGAGGAACCAGACTGAGTGGCAGGGGAGGGAGAGACGGTTCAGAAGCAGTGAGGAGTTGCCAGACCAGACCCAGCGAGAGCCTGAGCCATTCAGGCCTGATCAGCTCAGGGGGTGAGCAGTGAGGCAGGCAAATAGCCATGCTCGGGAGGCATATTTCACACTGGGAGAGGCCCAAAGGCAGAGTGTCTACTTGGCCACCCAGCACCAGTGAGAAGCAACCCTCAACCGGCAGAAGATAAGTAATTGCGTCCAGCCTACTGTGTGAATGAAAAACACCTCCCTTAGGGAAAAACCTCTCTCCCATTTACCTCCCTGCTCCCTGCTCCGCAATTGCCTAGTCCCCTGGGTCAGAAGTAGGATCCGTCACACACCCTGAGCCATTTTCCCGGCCTTGGAGAGTGAGCAAATTGCCAGGGAAAAAAAAAACAAAAAACAAAAAAACTGCCAGCTTCCCTAAGCCAGGAACTCAGGGTAGGCACAGGTCCTTTGCCTAGGCACAGGCATAAGGGATCTATGGACTCTGAGTGCCTTTTCCCCTGCATAGACTTGTGTGGGCCCATTTCAACAGTGTAGGCCCTCATTACCACAGTAAAACAGGTTATATACCTGAAGTCTAACTTCAACTGTTTCAGCTGTGAAGTGGTGGGTTGGTGACATTTGACACTGTTCTGCTCATTGAGGAGGGTCTTCATCTACCCACATCAGGAGCTTGAGGACTGGTGGCTCCACCCATGCCACCTAGTCACCTGTGATAGGGGCCCAAGAATCAGAGATGCCCCCCAATCCTTAAAGCCAACAGCACTGGGTGCTCATAGTCCAGCTGCAAAACCCACCCACCTATGCGCTCTAGGGAACAGGGACATGCCTGCCTCCTGGACACTTGGGGGCAGACATCAGCCCCCTGCTTTGCTCAGAGTATGTCCCCCTGCTGCAGCCAGATGTCTCTGCCTACACCAATCACCCATGCCTATCTAGGATTGTAGGTGAGAGCCTGCATCACACACTTGGTGGCTATCTACCTGGGCACCTGAGCTGAATCCATACAGGAGGAGTGGGCGGACTCCTGGGCCACATACCTAGTAACAGATCTAACCACCTGGTGACAGGAGATTAGAGCTTCAAAGGTGCAAATAATCAAACTAGCTCACAGGAGCAGTCTATTTGGGGATATCAAAACACAACAAGCAGCTAGGACACAGTAAGCAAACATAAAATAAATATAATAACTTACTGATGGCTCAGAGACAATAGTCAATATCAAATCACATAAAAAGACAGTCCATAATGGCTTTGGAAAGCTCCCAAAATAAAGAATCTAGAAATTTTTCAGAGGAGGAAAATTTATTGGAATTACCGCAGGCAGAATACAAAAGATTAATATACAGAACTCTTCAAGAGATTAGGAATGAAACTAAGCAAAACGCAGAACACGCAAGATAGGAAATTAAAAAGATTAGAGAAGAACATGACAATTTTAACAGGCTGCAAGAATCCATAGAGAGACAGCAATCAGAAATCCAGAAGATTAACAATAAAATGTCAGAATTAGACAACTCAATAGAAAGTCATAGGAGCAGAATTGAGGCAAGGGAAGTCAGAATTAGTGAGATTGAAGATAAAGCTCTTGACACCAACTTATTTGTGGAAAAATCAGATAAAAGGGTTTAAAAAAGTGAAGAAACTCTAAGAATTATGTGGGATTCTATCAAGAGGAATAACCTATGGTTGATTGGAGTACCAGAACGAGGGGAATAACAGAAAATACAGAGAATTGTTGAAGACTTGTTATCAGAAAACTTCCCTGATATCATGAAAGATAACAAGATATCTATCCAAGATGCTCATCGAACCCCACATAAGGTAGATCCCAAAAGAAGGTCACCAAGACATATTATAATCAAACTTTCCAAAACCAAAGATAAAGAGAGAATTTTAAGAGTGGCTAGGGATAAAAGAGAAGTCATCTACAAAGGAGAGTTAATCAGAATAAGCTCGGACTACTCAGCAGAAACCATGCACGCAAGAAGGCAATGGGGTGACATATATTAAGCCTTGAAGGAAAAAATTGCCAGATAAGAATTATATTTCCAGCAAAACTGTCTCTCAAATATGATGGCAAAATTAGGGCATTTACAGATAAACAGAAGTTTAGGGAATTTGTAAACACCAAACTGAAATTTCAAGAAATACTAAAGGGAGTCCTCCGGTTAGAAAATCAATAACATCAGATAACAACTCAAGACTAGAACACAGGACAGAGCAACCAGATATCAACCCAGATAGGGAAGTCACAAAAATAAACCAAAGCTAAAACACTGAAAATAGGGAAACAGATGTCAATATGTAAAAGATGACATTAAGACAAAAAAGAGGGACTTAAAAAATGTAGACATAGATTTTTCATGTGGAGAGGAAGTCGAGGCGATATAAAGAAATAAAAAACTGGTACAAACTTAGAAAAATAGGGGTAAATATTAAGATAACCACAAAGGAAACTAACAATCCTACAAGTCAAAATAAAAAACTAGAAAAATATAAAGACTCAGCAAATACAAAATCTACAAAAACAATGAAAAAGATGAAAAGAAAACACATAAAGAAAAATGACGGCACAGAAAATTAAGTGGAACAAAGACACTGTGAACAACACGCAAAAAAAGACATCAAAATGACAGCACTAAACTCATATCTATCAATAATTACGCTGAACGTAAATGGACTAAATGCACCAGTAAAGAGACAAAGAGCGGCATATTGGATAAAAAACACAATCCGTCTATATGCTGCCTACAAGAGACGCACCTTAGACTTAAAGACACAAACCAACTAAAACTCAAAGGATGGAAAAAAAATATCAAGCAAACAATACTCAAAAAAGAGCAACAGTGGCAATATTAATCTCTGACAAGATCTATCCTGAAGTACAATGCTGTCAGTGATAGGATGATATCCACACGCCCACAGGGAAGTTCAGTTAATATGACTATCATTCAAATTTATACATCAACTGCTAAGGCCAAAGGTGAAGAAATTGAAGATTTTTACCAACTTCTGCAGTCTAAAATTGATTGAACATGCAATCAGGATGCATTGATAATTACTGGTGATTAGAATGCAAAACTTGGAAACAAAGAAGGATCAATAGTTGGAAAATATGGCCTTGGTAAGGGAAACGATGCCAGAGATTGCATGATAGAATTTTCAAGACCAACGACTTCTTCATTGCAAATACCTTTCTTCACCAACATAAATGGTGACTATACACCTGGACCTCGCCAGATGGAATACACAGGAACCAAATCGACTACATCTGTGAAAAGAGATGATGGAAAACCTCAATATCATCAGTCAGAACAAGGGCGAGGCCAACTGCAGAACAGACTATCAATTGCTCATATGCAAGTTAAAGCTGAAACTGAAGAAAGTTAGACCAAGTCCACAAGAGCCAAAGTATGACCTTGAGTGTATCCCACCTGAATTTAGAGACCATTTAAAGAATAGATTTGACACGTTGGACACTAATGACTGAAGACCAGACGAGTTGTAGAAAGACATCAAGGACATCATACATGAAGAAAGCAAAAGGTCATTAAAAAGACAGGAAAGAAAGAAAAGACCAAAATGAATGTCAGAAAAGACTCTGAAACTTGTTCTGGAACGTTGAGTAGCTAAAGCATAAGGAAGAAATGATGAAGTAAAAGAGCTGCAGAGAAGGGCGGTTTCAGAGGACAAAGTAAAGTATTATAATGACATGTGCAAAGACCTAGAGATAAAAAACCAAAAGGGAAGAGCACACTCAGCTTTTCTCAAGCTGAAAGAACTGGAGAAAAAATTCAAGCCTCGAGCTGCAATATTGAAGGATTCTATGGGGAAAATATTAAACGACACAGGATTAAATGTCAAGGATTTCATTTTATGTGGCTGCACAATCAATACCTATGGAAGCAGCAGTCAAGAAATGAAAAGACGTATTGCATTGGGCAAATCTGCTGCAAAAATTCTCTTTAAAGTGTTAAAAAGCAAAGATGTCACCGCGAAGACGAAGGAAGACAGAAGAATTGACACTTTTGAATCATGGTGTTGGAGAAAAATATTGAATATACTGTGGACTGCCGAAAGAACAAACAAATCTGTCTTGGAAGAAGTAGGACCAGAATACTCCTTAGAAGCAAGGATGGAGAGACTACATCTCACATACTTTGCACATGTTATCAGGAGAGAAGACATCATACTTGGTAAAGTAGACCATCAGCTACAAAAAGAAAGCCCCTCAATGAGATGGTTGACACAGTGACTGCAACAATGAGCTTAAGCATAACAATGGTTGTGAGGATGGTACAGAACCTGGCAGTGTTTCTTTCTGTCGTACATATGGTTGCTATGAGTTGGAACTGACTCGACGGCACCTAACAACAGCAATAATAACAGAAACTAGTTCATCTAGTAAGTCTTTCAAGAACAGTGTTTGATTAACGTTGATTTTTGAATTGCTATCTCCTCTGGTGCACTGAAGAATAGTATACGACTGGGGAGTAGTACATAAACTAAAACATCAATATTTTAAATATAAATTTCATATTTATGGCAACTAATGAGACTTAACTGTAGTTTTTTCTTTTAGATATGTTTTGAAGAATATATACAATATACCATATATATATACATACATCTATGCATGTATACATATATATGTATACATAAACCCAAACCCATTGCCGTCAAGTTGATTCTGACTCATAGTGTCCCTATAGGACAGAGTAGAACTGCCCCATAGGATTTTCAAGGAGCAACTGGTGGATTCAAACTGCTGACCTTTTGGTTAGCAGCCAAGCTCTTAACCATTGCGCCACCAGGGCTCCACCATACATATATATGTGTATGTGTGTGTGTGTGTGTGTGTGTGTGTGTGTGTGTGTGTGTGTGTGTACATATATAGTATAATAGTATCATTCAGTAATTTGGACAAAAGTACAGCAATTTTACCTCAATAAAAAAATTTTTCTGAAGAAATTCACTTTCAAGTAATTCAATGTTCCTGAGCTTGCTAGGTGACATTATTCTTATAAGAATAATTAGACAAAAATGCAATAATTGTAATTGTAACCTGGATTAATTTATATTAGGTTACCTATAGAATCAGTTCCCTTCTTTGCAGATTTTGTCTTTCATTTGGAATTATGCTGAGCTGAACCATTATAAATAATTATTAAACAACTATAATTAGAGTTGTGCTACCTTCTGGTATTTGGGGGCATTAATTATCATTGTCTAGTTCTTTAGACTTTTTTTGTAATTTTCATTTATTTTGGTGTTTAGGTAACTTATTTAAATGGCTAAGTAATGTGTGTCTTCTATGTCATAGGACACTGATAGAAAAGGTGAGAAATATAGTGACATGTTTCATCTTATGTGGAAAGATTAGCTCATCAAGATGATATTCAGTTATGAAGAAGTGTTAGAAGTATAAAATATAAAGTAATTTGGGAAAAGAGTTATGTTTTCTGTTAGTCACATTAATTTAAAAAACATCTTTATCTTTCAACATTGTAAAAGAGCATTTTTGAATACTTGAGTTCTTCTCATATTTATCTGCACCATGCACCAGGACTTGTGTACATTTATTGAACCATATACCCATTGCTGTTAAGTTGATTCCAGTTCATAAAGACCCTATAAGGGCTTTCAAATCAAGAGAAAATAAGCAGTTTTTTGGGGATGGAGAGAGAAACAAGTGAAGGGGGGTGGTATAAGTTTTGTCCTCTCAAACTCTCTGATTTTATTATTGTGTTTGATTACCTAGGGTGGGAGAACCCTTTTTTGATGAAACTTGGGAATGTGTTTATAACAAGTTTTGTTTAGGAGTCCAGATGACAAAGAATAGCAAAGAATTTAGGAAAAGGTGGTTTTCACCATCTGTGTACAAAACCCAACATAGTTTGGCTTTGATAACATTGCAAGGCAGCCCTCTTGGTGCAAATGTTATCAGAGTGGCAGCAAAGAACAGGCTTTTCAAGGGACTTGTTGGGCAGTATCATTCAAAAGGGAGAGCCAGAGCAGTAGCAGATTGTGATGGGTACCACATGTGGCCCCTAGCTGACAATTTGGTTTGCAAACACATCTGAAGCATGCCTTGGGGTACTTTCTAGAAAACATGTGGGGAAGGATAAAGATCCTAGTAGTCCTGCATTCATGGGTGAGAGCAAGAATAGGGACATTGGCTTGTTTAATCTTATTGTAGATATTTGGGTGTTGGACATTTTAAAGTATTCTTAGTTTTAACCTGCTCTGGACATAGGCAGAACAAAGCCTAGGCCTCAAAATGTCATTGTGTTAGGATACTTAGCTCTCTCAGTGGCTTGGCATATAAAGTTTTCTTTGCTCTCATGTAAAGTCTGATACAGGTTGAGTGTCTTCATTTTGAGCTACACCACATGAAACACATGGCTTCACAGTCACTGCAGCTGATGGAGGGCAGGATAGAGGAGGCACGCCAGCTCCTGCCTACCTCATGCCAGAAGTGACACATGTCCCTGTGGCCAGAACTGGTCACTTGGCCTTTAACTTTATTGCAGGGCTGGGAAAGCAGCTATACAAGCCAAAAGGCTGACAGTTTGAATCCACCAGTCACTTCTTGGAAACCCTATGGGGCAATTCTACTCTGTCCTATAGGGTGGCTATGAGTCGGAAGCAACTAGACTGCAGTGGGTTTGGTTTATCTATATATATATATGTTGCTGTTGTTGTTAGGTGCCACTGAGTCAGTTCCAACTCATAGTGACCCTATGTACAACAGAACAAAACACTACCCGATCCTGCACCATCCTCACAATTCTTATTATGCTTGAGCCCATTGTTGCAGCCACTGTGTCAATCCACCACGTTGAGGGTCTTCCTCTTTTTCACTGATACCCTATTTTACCAAGCATGATGTCCTTCTCCAGGGATATACAGAAAGATAGAGAGATAGATAGATATAGATATATAGAGATATATCTATCTATCTATATCTATATATGTATGTGTAAATGTGTATATATGTATATCTTTCTATATAGATATACATACATATATGTACATGCACACACATACATGCATATGTGAATGTACATGCATACATGTGTATACATACATATATGTGTACACATACATACATAATACATACAAACATATATACACATATATACACATACATAGTTATACATATATACATATGTGTGTGTATATATGTGTGTGTGCATATATATGTGTGTGTGTGTGTGTGTGTGTGTGTGTGTATGTGTATGAGCCCTGGTGGTGCAGTGTTTAAGAGCTATGGCTGCTAACCAAAAGGTTGGCAGTTCAGCTCCACCAGCTGCTCCTTAGAAGCCCTGTGGGGCTGTTCTGCTCTGTTCTATGGAGTCACTGTGAGTCAGAATAGACTCTACAATGAGTTTGATTTTTAGGTATGTATATATACATATACACATATACATACATACGTACACACACACACACACACATATATATATATATATATATATATATATATAGTTGTTGTTGTTTGGTGCTGCAGAGCCATTTCTGATTCATAGTGACCCTATGCACAATACAAAGAAACACTTCCCGGTCCTGTGCCATCCTAACAATTGTTATGTTTGAGCCCATTGTTGTGACAACTTTTTCAATCCATCTCATTGAGGGTCTTCCTCTTTTTTGCTGACCCTCGACTTAACCAAGCATGATGTCCTTCTCCAGGGACTGATCCCTCCTGATAACATGTCTCCAAAGTATGTGAGATGAAGTCTCTCCATCCTTGGAGCATTCTGGCTATACTTCTTCCAGGACAGATTTGTTCCTTCTTCTGGAAGTCCATGGTATAGTCAATATTCTTCGCCAACAGCATATTCAAAGGCATCAATTCTTCTCTGATCTTCCTTATTCATTGCCCAGCTTTTGTGTGCGTATGAGGTGATTGAAAACACCATGGCTTGGATCAGGCACACCTTAGTCTTCAAGGTGATATCTTTCATCTTTCCTTTTTAACACTTTAAAGGGGTCTTTTGCAGTAGATTAGCCCAGTACAATGTATCCTTGGATTTCTTGACTGCTGGGTGTTGATTGTAGATCCAAGTAAAATGTTATCCTTGACAACTTCATTCTTTCCTCTGTTTATCATGAAGTTGCTCATTGGTCCAGTCGTGAGGATTTTTGTTTTCTTTATACTGAGGTGTAATCCATACTGAAGGCTGTGGTCTTTGATCTTCATCAGTCAGTACTTCAAGTCCTCTTCATTTTCAGCAAGCAAGTTTGTGTCATCTGCATATTGTAGGTTTTTAATGAGTCTTCCTCCAATCCTGATGCCACATTCTTCTACATATAGTCCAGCTTCTCGTATTATTGGCTCAGCATACAGATTGAATAAGTGTGGTGAAAGGATGCAACCCTAATGCACACGTTTCCTGACTTTAAACCACACAATATCCCCTTGTTCTTTCTTTTCTGTCATGGATTGAATTGTGTCCCCCAAAAATATCTGTCAACTTGGCTGGGTCATGATTCCCAGTATTATATGATTGTGTACCATTTTGTAAATCTGATGTGATTTCCTTATGTGTTGTAAACTCTATCACTATGATGAGGTTATATGTGATCTCATTATGTGTTGTAAACTCTATCACTATGATGAGGTTATACTGATGATGTCTACAAGATTAGATAGTGTCTTAATTAAATCTCTTTTGAGATAGAAAAGATAGAAGCAAGCAGAGACACATGGGAACCTCATATCACCAAGAAAGCAGTGCCGGGAGCAGAGCGTGTCCTTTGGACCTGAGGTTCCTGTGCAGAGAATCTCTCAGACCAAAGGAAGATTGATGACACAAACCTTCCCCCAGAGCTGATGGAGAAAGCGTTCTCCTGGAGCTGTCGCCCTGAATTTGGACTTGTAGCCTACTGGACTGTGAGAGAATAAACTTCTCTTTGCTAAATCCATCCACTTGTGGTATTTCTGGTAGAGCAGCACTAGATGACTAAGACAAGGAGCTTCTCAGTGCAGGGATCCCAGGTCCAAAGGACACGCTATTCTCCAGGCTCTTGTTTCTTGGTGATATGAGGTCCCCATGTCTCTCTGCTCACTTCTCTCTTTTCTATCTCAAAAGAGATTCACTTAAGACATGACCTAGTCTCGTAGATTGAGTCCTGTCTTATTAACATAACTGTCTCTAACCCCACCTCATTAACATCATAGAGGTAGGATTTACAACATATAGGAAAATCATATCAGATGAAAAAATGGTGGACAATCACACAATACTGGGAATCATGGCCTAGCCAAGTTGACACACATTTGTGGGGGACATAATTCAATCCATGACACCAGACATATAAGTAATATCTATAAATGATAGGTTGGGTAATGAAAAAGGAACACAGAAGGCGAATTGATGCATTTGAACTGTGGTGTCAGGGAGGAATATTGAACATATTGTGGACTGCCAAAAGAATTAACCAACCAGTCTTAGAAGAAATACAACCAGATTGTTCCTTAGAAGTGAAGATGGCAAGACTTTAACTCATTTACTTTGGACACGTCATCAGGAAAAACCAATCACTAGAAAATGACATCATGTTTGGTAAAGTAGAGGGCCAAGGGAAACTAGGGAAACTCTCAATGAGATTAATTGACACAATAGCTACAACAATGGCCTCAAACATACCAATGATATTGACTGGGCAATGTTTTATCCTCATATACGTAAGGTTGCCAAGAGTCAGAGCCAACTCAGTGTCTACTAATAATACAACATAAATGATAGGTACAACTACATCAGCAGTAGCAATTGTATTAATACAATTTCTTCTCTGTGACTAGTCTTCTCAGCAGCAAAAGTATAACAATAAAATATCTAGTAAGCAATTTTCTGAAGATAAGGGATCTTTTACTTCTATCTAGGATGCTTTCATATCTATAGAGGTGAAGCTATATTATTTAGCAGACTTCAGTGTCTCACGGGTTCTGCTAGGCCCAATATTAAAAGGTTCTATAGTAACTTTGTCATTTAACCTTTACATACATTCACATCACTGAACTGGAATAGAGATAGTAGAGGTAAGATTACTTTAGGTGAACTCATGGTCACAGCCCACTAATATTCTTGGAGACAAAATACTCTCGCCTGACATAAAAACATTTATTGTCAGGGAAATGTGGAAATCCTTTCTCAGCTGCTAATAAAATAAATGGGTGACATCAGGTGTCAGAGGGCACACATTTTTATGGTGCATCAACATTCCTTTGTTTTTGGTATTACTGTCAGGAAATATGTAATTGGCCTTTCCTCATTCATGAAGGCTTATCATTTGCAAGATTTCAGATTTCAATAATAAAATGTTTGATTGATAGGGGAAAGCAAGACTTTGAGGGAAACACATAATGTGTAATCCATGGTGTAGAACCTTAGAATATTTTCTAGCAAAATATCATGGAGCCTTTCTGAATAAGTTCCAACCAGGAAAAAACAATATTAAATAATATTAAATATTGAAATGGAGTTTAGGACACTAAGGTTGATTGAGCTATTTGTTTTGTGATGTTCCCAAGTGTTATTTTGTTGAGAGTTTGCCATTAAGTGGTCTAATGGTGTCAGTGGATGGGGGCCTTTTCAATTTGCATAATCTCCTCCAGGGACTGCAGCTGCTTATTTGGTGATTAATTATCCATATTGCACATTGTTTATTTGACCATGCCTAGATTAATTTCTTTTCCCCAGCAAATCACATTTTGATATGAATTTGCATATCTTGATTACATTTTAATGCCTTGGCTACGTTGTCTTTTCCCTGGACACCTCATCAGATTACAGAAGAGTGCTCAAGCAGAGGATGATGGAATGTCTTGAATGACATTGTACATCAGTGGACAGATAATGCACATGACTTATTTTTAATGAAGAATGTGTTCTTTCATAATCAACTGAGTTATGACATCTAATGTATAATATTGTTGTTTTGTTACAATTGATGACCAATTTCAAAATAGTCTTTATTAACATTTACTTTTTTGAAATAAAAAATATTTTATTTCTATTTGTCTGTAATCTTGTATTCTGTTGTCAAATACTTGCAAGTTGGGTCAATTTTCAAGTTTTCTTAAAACAGCTAATCTTGCACCCTATTTTTTCAGGCCTTGAAAACCACTAGGCTTCTGGTGAAACCACACCATGGGTTTATTGTAGTTAGAGACTGTGTCTAAAATTATCCTTTATTTAATTTTCCTAATGTAGTGTCTTGCAATGTTATCGTAATTGCAAGAGTAAAAATTACAATTCATAGTTATAATTTACTGAGCACTAGCTAGGTTCCAGGTTTTTTCTTAAGGGCTTTACCTGCATCATCTCCTTGAAATGTTAAACCATCTCATGAGAAAAGTATTATTTCTCTCTTGTTTTACAAGTGAGAAAATGAGGTGTAGAGAGAAAAAGCAACTTGACCAAGGTAAGATAACTAGAAAATAGCAGAGTCAAAATTATAAACTGTCTAATATGAAAGCCTGTGCTTTTACCCATCTGTCTGGACACAGTATTTAAGAGAATTGATGCTTTTAGCCAACAATGAATAAATACTCTTAACCAACTAAATAAGCACAGAGTGCCGAGAGCTAAAGATTCTTAACTAACAATGAGGAAATACTCTTCAGCAAATGCTAAATGAATGAGTGGTGCAATATTCTCCCTGTTCCACAGATGTAATCTTATAAAGAAATTCAATTTCAGTCCCCCACCCAAAAGTCAAAGTCAGAACAAACAAGGTCAAGTCCAAGGTCTCTCAGAAGTGTGGGCCAGCAGGATTTAAGTAGACGTAGACTGAGATTAAACTGCTGGGGTGGAGCAGAGGTCTTTTTCAGCTTGCCCTCTGTGCTGAATTCCCACATCCCACCCCAGGAATCCCTAGATGAAACAAAATCTTGGGTACTCGTAAAATCTGGATAAAATGTGGTCTTGAGCCAGCATTTTGGTTTTTAAGTCTGCCAATAAAGAATATGACAACTACTAAAGAATTCCACCAGTTAATATAGTGTGGGATTTTATGATATACTGGACTGCTGTTCTCTTATTTTTTCCAAAAGAGGCATGCTTCAGGCACTTGAGGGCTCATATCCACCTGCTGGGGGTAGTAGGACAGTGAGAGGGCAGAGTCAGTTGGCTTCAGATCCTGCTCCCTTAACCACTTTATCAGGGAAGTTCACAACATGCTCTGGTGCCTCTAAGTACTGTGAGATGTTGGGCAAACTACTTAACCTCTCTGTACTTGAGTTTCTGCATCTATAAAATGAGAACCATAACATTATGAGGCTTTTGACTCATAGGGTTCTTATAAGCAATGAATGAGTTACCACTTGTCAACTATTTAGACTTGTACCAAGCACAAAATGTGTTAGCTATTATTATTGTCACGAAATGTTTTACATATTTTCGTTATGTGCTTTTGCTAATCTGTGTCTCTCCCAACTTGTACTTGGGAAACTAGTTTTCAAAATTCAACTTCACCATCTGTACTTCCCGCTCTTTCTAGAGTTCTTTACTCCTTTCCATCATATGAAGTAATACCGGGATTTGTACGTTCATTAAACAGACATTTATTGAGAACTTTCTACATGTAAAAAAAAAAAAAACAAAAAACCCTTGAACGCTGATCTTAATAAATTTGCAATCTAGATGGGAAATCTGTAAACAAATAAATACACAATATACTCTAAATATTGTGACGAAGTGGAAAGCCTAATTCTCTGGAAGCTGAAGAGGAGAACCCTTAACCCTGTTTGGGGAGTTGAGAAAGGCTTCACCAAAGAGATGCTTGGAGGCAGAAGAGGGAGGGAAGTCCATCCCAGACAAAAGCTTGTGAATATTTTGAAATTTTTAAAAAGTGCCAGTGAGGTATAAGTAAAATGTTAATTTTGTTTGTGTATGTGGAAAAGTTTCACCTTTAACCTTTCAAAATTAGCCCACTTTCTCCTTTTAATTTTTAAAAACAAATTGTTCAAACAATTCCATGCTAAAGTTGGAGTCTACACATAGCTTCTAAGAGCATTCTGTACATGAAGAGTCTCACATTCTTCATGCTTATTCCTTGAATTTCCTGGGAATCTTGGCAAGTAGCATGAGGTTGATGAAAAAGAAGGAAGTCAACCAACTTTCTCATTTGTCCAATGAGTTAGTGAAAGACCTGGGTTTACACTCATAGACTCTAGGCTTATTACTGTTTTAAGGAGCTCCTCAACATTTTCTAACTTCTTGAAAGTAGCTAAAGGATTATTGTGAGGGAGGGAGAGGGGTTAAAGTAATATCTTGGTTAGTTTGGAAATGAGGCATGACCGGGGTTGTGGCATTTCTAGATAAGTAAAATATAGCCCTTTATGTGCTGAGCATTTCTCTGTCCCTTTATATTTCTCATCCTCTCTCTCTTTGAATTTCAAAATTTATTCTGTATTTCTTTGTCTTAATAGAAGAATTCTGAGCAGAGATCTGTGCCAATTTTTTCATAATAAATGTGGGAATATATGTTTACTTCCTGAGTTTTTTGTGAGAAGGAAATGAGAAAAGTCATGGTCCGCGGTACCTGGCCCCTGTGGTTGCAGATGTACGATAGACAATGTGTTGGATTGCAGTACATATCATGGTAGAAAGTGTCATCAACTGAAAGCCATAAGACATGGGTTTGATCCCCATTCTGCCATTTATGAGCATGTGACATTAGACAAATTAAGTCACCTCTTTGATCTTTATTTTTTCAACTTGTGAAATAGGGATAAGAACATGCCTCTATAGGGTTAGTATGAAGGCAGAACAAAGTGATTATGTGAAAGTACTCTGTAACCACTGAGGCCTAAATAAAAACAAAAAAATAAATAAAACTGCATAAAGCACTAGACAAAATGGACTGAAAGTGTGAGTGGCAAAATGGCTTTGGAGTCTGGAGACTCCAATGGAATCTTGTTTCTACTTCATTCTAGGGATATTAGGAAGATTCTCTTGACTGCTTTGAGCATTAATTTTCTTATCTAAAAATGAAAAATTGTAGTGAGGATGTAACAGCATTATGTACACAGTGTTGAGCGCAGAGTAGGTAAACCCATAATAGTTCTGTTCCTCCTTATTCTCCTTCTCTCCTTTTCACCTTCTCTACTTCACTCCCTCACTTCTTCCCTCTTTCCCTCTTTTCCTTTCCTTCTCTTCCCTTCTTTTCCCTACCCTTTCTTTCTTCTACCATTTCTTCAGAAAGTCATAACCACATATCATAATCAATCTGTTACCATCAACAGTCTCCTGTTCAATATTTATGCACCATTTTCACTCTGCATCTGTGAAAGGAGTTAGCTTATTTCTCAAACACCTTCTTACCATTTCTCACGCTCTTTTGTTAGCATCTCAGATACTCTCATCACTCACCATGGCTTCCACACAACCAGCAGGATCCAGATAGGCCCAGTTCTCCTATAGGAGCCCCAGCAATCCCTACACTTGGGTGTCCTGGGGTGGTTAGAATAGCTGGAAGGTGTCACAAAATTATGGCCATTGTATCCTCTACATTTTTTTCACTTTGTCACTTCACCTGAGGCTCACAGCTGCTAGCACGTTTTGTAAACTCCGTGCTGCACAAGACACAGTGACTTTTAATTATCTTACAACTGACTTACAAAAGGTTGGCTGTTTATGTCTACTCAGAGGCACCTCAAAAGAAAGGCCTGATGATCTACTAAAAAATCAGCCATTGGAAACCCTATGGAGCACAGTTCTACTCTAACACATATGGGGTCACCATGAGTTGGAATCAACTCGACAACAACTTGTTGGTGGTTATATAACATTATAGATCTTAGAAACATACTGAACTAAGCTGACAGAAGAGACAGACAAGATTATATACATATATATATATACGTATGTATATATGTGTATATATTTACACCTACATTTCTATATATACACACACATAAGCACACACACACATGTGTGTGTGTTGACTATAAATTCTAGAAGTCTAAGTTTTAATAAACTTTTGTAGCTCCTGTCATGTCTAATAAATCTATATTTACTTGAGTAAATATTTATTGAATGAATTATATGTTAGCTGTGTTCTTAATGAAGGGAATTTAGCAGTATGCCAAATGGACATACTTCCTGTTCTCATGAAATTTATATTATATCTGGGGACAGACAAACAATGCATAAACAGATAAATAACCAAGATAATAATAGATGGTAACTAAGTTAGTCATCCTCTAAGGATTCTGACTTCTGTTCTGAGAATGGTCTGCCTTTAGAGCTGATTTAGGGATGATAAGGATAGATTTGGCAATGCCTGTATACCCAAAAAGATTATTACCATAAGTGACAATAAAAGTGAAAAGAATCCTGGATTAGGTGTTAGGGGACTTCAGTTCTAGCCACAACTTAGACAAAAATCTGGGGTTTTATTTATTTATTTATTCATTTTTCCAGTTATTCTCTCTTAGCCTCAGCATCCTTACCTGTAAAATGAAGGAGTTGGCCTGGACAATTATAAAATCTTCCAGCTTAATAGAGCATGTTTCTAAGATTTATAATGTTGCTATTTGTACCTATAGGCTCCAATTGATCAATAGAATAATGTAGAATAGCTTTGAAAAGACACTGTAAAATGTCTTCTGGGAAGGGTTTCATTTTAATAACTATTAGGACAACAAGAACACTGTGTCTTTTATTAAATTTGTCTGTTCCCTGGTACTGATAGTATCTTCTGAATATAAATTGCACAATATAATATAATAAAACACAGATTAGAATTGTTTTCATAACAGTGCATGCCATAGTACTCTGCCATAAAATAAAAACTGAAAGTACATCTTGTTCTGTAAACTCATAAGTTTCAACCACCTGAACACTGGGTGTAAAAAGGAAATTAATAAAAGAGAAACATTTCACAGCATGGATGCACAGCTTTAAAAAAGAGATTATATTCTTTATACAAAAAAAAAAAAATCAGGAATTTGATCACCTAGAAAAATATTTATGTTTTTATCTTTGTTTTTGCTAATAATTGTTGTCTCTGTCACATTAATTTTTTCATTCATTTATGTTCTTTCATTCACTTAACAAGCATCTGTTTTGCATTTACTGTGTTCTCAGCCCTACTCTAAAGATCCGCAGATAGAAAGATTTATTAGGCACTAAAAGAAAAGGTGGCCCCAGAAACTTGGAGAACAGAAGACTTTATACGAAGGATAAGTGAGTGCCTAGCTGAAATTGGATACCTTTGATTTGTATTTTGCCAACCTGTAGGATTAGTTCAAAACTGACTTATTCTAGCACCATTGCACAATTATCTTTGGGAGATCACTGGAGAAGATAGAGGTATGATTGATATAAGGTCCAAAGTGGACTTAAAATTCTTGTAACAGTGAAGTTCTATTAACCAATGTTCCTTTTCAATGTGGCCAGTCATGGTTTTGAGGTTTGTGGATACAGATAGAATAATAATGGCATTAATAATATTATCATTTATTGTATAATTACAATATGCCTGGAATGTCATTCTTTCAATGTCTATCATTTTACTGTATTCTTGGGACACAATGGAGAATACAACAAAGTTATTGTCCTTAAGATGCTAATGTGGGAGGCTTATAATTACAATAGCGTGTAATAAATGCTAAGAAAGGGTGGTATGGAAGCACTCCTAATGGTAACCAATCCCAGTGGTCAGTGGAAGACTTTGCACATTGGGTGTCTTAACTACTTAAAACCTTTCAAGATGGATATGACGAACTGCTTTATATAGGTAAAGAAATTGAGACCAGATATGATGTCACTAGGCAAAAGTCACACAGGGAGAAATTGCAAGAGCTAGAGTTTTGACTCCAAAGCCCTTGCTCTACTACAACAGAGATTAAGGCCTCTCCCCGCTCTCATTCTCAGATGCTTACTTGATGATGGTCGTGGGGGAAATGACTGAGAAAATGTGAGTTGATAACATGAAAAAACAGAGAAATAATGCGAACATATGCATATACACACACACACATGCATATATGCACAAACGTTTACAAAGACATACATATTCTACTTTTTTTAAGTCAGTGGAATCGTCCTTTTACAAAAGCAGAATTATATAAGATAAAATAATGGGTTTGTGGGGCCATATGACAGGATTTAAATTCCCTCACCACTGCATGCAAAGTGACACTGATCACTGCACCCTTTAGAGGCTCACAATCCATACCTGTAAAATGACATTAATAATGATAATATTATTTGTTGTTGTTGTTGTTAGGTGCTGTCGGGTCAGTACCAGCTCATAGTGACCCTATGTACAACAGAACAAAATACTGCCCAATCCTGTGCCATCCTCACAATCGTTGCTGTGTTTGAGCCCATTGTTGTAGCCACTGTGTCCGTCTATCTTGCTGAAGATCTTCCTCTGTTTCCCTGACCCTCTACTTTCCCAAGCATGATGTCCTTCTCCAGGAACCGGTCCCTCCTAACAACATGTCCAAAGTACGTGAGACAAAGTCTTGCCATCCTCCCTTCTAAGGAGCATTCTGGCTGTACTTCTTCCAAGACAGATATTTGTGCTTCTGGCAGTCCACAATATATTCAATATTCTTCACTAACACCGTACTTATTTACATATGTTAAGTGTTTGCATAATTATTTACATATGCTGAATGTTACAGATTCAATAATATACTTGTAAGCCATTATGAACTTTAAACATTCTACAAACATCAATAGGTTATTTTAAAGATAGTGCTTTGTATGAAATTGTTTGGTACTAATGTTAATCTACCAGCCACTATGCCACTGGATAAACTTGAAGCAGTAGCCATAATAAAAATTAGTCGAATATGTCTCTCATCATAGTAGTTTTAGAGTTTTGTTTTTATAGTAATCTGTGGAGATCTGAATAAGTAACATCCAGTGGTCATTTCTCAGGTCTCATCTTACCTATTGAGGACTTCAACCCAGTGACCACTCTGCCAGAAAACATATTGGCTGTGTTCTCCTATCTCTGTAGGCACTCCTTCTCCAATTTCTTTAGTGCTTCCTCATCATCTTCCTATCATTTAAAAGGTGAACTGCCCTGGGATCAGGCCTTTTTTTCCAATCTGCATTCACCCCCTTGGTGATCTCATCCACTCTCATGACTTCCGATGAGATTTATATCCTGAAATCATACTTATCCAGTGCAGACTTTCTCCTGAACTTCAGACTCGTATCTAACATCTCCACTTGAATGTCAAAAAAGCACCTCAAATTTAACATGACCAAAGCTGAACTAATGATATTACTACCTCCCCAAGCCTTCTTACCTTTTAATTTCCCTCCATTCTAATTAATGGAAAGTCATTTTTGTAGTTGCTCAGGGAAAATACTTTGGTATAATCCTTGATTCATGTCATTCCCCCAAATGCCACATGTGGTTCATCACCATATTCGTTTGATTCTCCTTTCGTAATTTGACCATTTCTCAACCCCAATGCTGCCATCAAAGCTATTATTATTTTGCCTTTAGATTATACAAAGAGCTTCATAGCTGGTGCCTCTGCTTCTACCCTTGCCCACAGCCTGTGGTCTATTTTTTAACTGAAGTAAAACTCATATAGTGTAAAATTATCACTTTAAAGTGAATAATTCAATGGCATTTAACACATTCTCAGTGTTGTGCAACCACCATCTTTAGTTCCAAAACATTTTCTTTACACCTCCCAAAAACCGTGTACCCATTAAGCAGTTGGTCCCTACCCCCTTACCCCCAACTCCTGGCGACCAGCAATCTGTATTCTGTCTCAGTGGATTTGCCTATTCTAGATATTTCATATAAAAAGAATCAAACAATATGTGACCTTTTTGTCTGACTTCTTTCACTTAGCATCTAATTTTCTAGATTCATCCAAGTTGTAGCACGCATCAGTACTTCATTCCTTTCTATGGCTAAATAATTTTCTATTGAACGTATATACCACAGTTTTTTTGTCTGTTCAGGTGTTGATGGACATTTGCATTGTTTCCACCTTTTGGCTATTGTGAATAGTGCTGCAATAAATATTGGTGTACAGGATTTCATTTGCATTCCTGCTTTCAATTCTTTTGGGTATATACTTAGGAGTGGAATTGCTGGGTGATACGGTAATTCTAACTTTTTGAGAAACGCCCAAACTGTTTTCTACAATGACTACTCCACTTTACATACCCAGCAGCAATATAGGAAGGTTCTAATTTCTTTGCATCCTTGACAATACTTGTTTTGTCTTTTTAATTATAGCCTTCCAGTGGTGTGAAGTGGTACCTCATTGTGGTTTTGACTTGCATTTCTCTAATGACTAAGGATATTAAGCATCTTTTAGTCTTCTTGTCGGTCATTTATATATCTTTTCTAGAGAAATCTCTATTCAAGTCCTTTGCCCATTTTTTTTTTTTAAATTGGGTTGTTTGTCTTTTTGTTACTGAGTTTAACAGTCTCTTTTATAGTCTGGATACTAGACCCTTATTAGATACACTATGTCTTACTCATCTAGCGCTGCTATGACAGAAATACCACAAGTGGATGGCTTTAACAAAGAGACCTTTATTCTCTCACAGTCCAGTATACTACAAATCCAAATTCAGGGCATCAGCTCCAGGAGAAGGCTTTCTCTCTCTGTCGGCTCTGGAGGAAGGTCCTTGTGATACATCAGTCTTCCCTTGGTCTGGGAGCGTCTCAGCACAGGAACCTCAGGTCCAAAGGACATGCTCTGCTCCTGGCACTGCTTTCTTGGTGGTGTGAGGTTCCAGTGTGTCTCTGTTCACTTCTCTCTTTTATATCTCAAAAGAGATTGGATTAAGACACTATCCAATCTTATAAACCGCGTCAGTATAACTGCCGCTAATCCATCTTATTAGATCATAGTGATTGAATTTACAACACATAAGGAAATCACATCAGATTACAAAAAGGTACACAATTATACAATACTGGGAATCATGACCCAGCCAAGTTGATAGATATTTTTCAGGGAAACAATTCAATCCATGACACATAATTTGCAAATATTTTCCTTCATTATATAGGCTGTCTTTTAATGATCTTTGATAAAGACCTTTGATACACAAAAGTTTTTAATTTTAATGAGGTCTAGGTTATCTGTTTTTTCCTTCTGTTGCTTGTGCTTTTGGTGTTATATCTATGAATCCATTGCCAAATCCAAGGTTATGAAGATTTACCCCTATTTTTTCTTCTAAAAGTTTTAGCTCTTATATTTAGGTCATTTATACATTTTGAGTTGGTCTTTGTATATGGTGTGAGGTAGGGTTGTTGTCTATTCTTAATACCAAAGCATTTTTTAAACAGTAAGTCAGCTCACGTGACTTCTTCATTCAAAAGATTTCAATGATTTACCATTTCACTTAGAATAAAGTCAAGGCCATTACCACGAACTACAAAACTCTTATGATTTACAGCACCAACCTCCATCTCTGACCACCTTTCCTTTTGTATCAGTCTGCTGCAGCCCCACTAACACCTTAACTGTTCCTTGAATTTTCAGGCACATTCCTCTGAGTTCTTTGCACTTGCTCTTTCCTCTGTTTGGAGTGATTTTCCCAGGGAATGAACATCTAGATTCTTCACGTCCTTCAAATTTTAACCTAAAATATAACTTCTTTCTGAAACTCTCCCTAGACATTCTTCCTAAAATCACATTACACCTACATTTCACATTCCCTTTTCCTATTCTACATTTTCTCCTTGGCACTTATCACCAGCTATCAAACAAACAAACAAACAAAAAAAAAAAGAAAACCTGTTGCCGTTGAGTTGATTCTGACTCATTGCAACTCTATAGCACACTTTATATTTTACACATTCATCTTGTGTTTTATCTGCCTCTACCACTCATGGAAAATTAGAAAATAAGTTCCATCAGTATTTTTTTTGTGCTTTCTTTACTTCACTATCCCTAGAACTTAGAATGCTACTTGGAATATTTTAGGCGCTCAAAAAATATTTATTGAATTGATGAATTAATGAATTCTGTTACATATGTATAATCACATATATGTAGCACATATGTGATATAGCATACATATATGTTTTGTTACATGAGAATAGATCATACAAACATGCTCTACCGCAAATTATCTAGATACATATCTCAGTATCTACTCTATTTTATTTGTACAGGCACAGTCTGAAAATAATTTGCATCAGGAAAATGCCTGTATTCATTCCCTAAACCAAGGGCTATAGGAAATATTAAAAACAAATTAGGACAATCTCAAGGCAGAATTAGTTGGGCAGGTTTGGAGGTATCATAGAATTTCTGCAGGGCTAAATAGTTTTAAATTTTTTTCACAGGACTGCACTATTCAATTGGTGGCGAAAACAAAACATTTTTAAAATTTTGTTGCCACCAGAACATGAAACAGAATTTCAACATAGATATTCCGGTGTAATTTCAAGTACAATTTGCTTAGTAGACAAGAAATATAACAGTTCTGTCTAAAACATGGTATAGTCTTTGCATAGCAACTAAGTTCTGCATTTTCAAGTTGAAGCTGATAAAATGAATTATATTTTCACCCAAAAGACAGTATCATCACAAATCAATACCATAAAAATATATTTAAATAAACGAACAATAAGTGAGAAAGCACTGAGGAACTCTGTTAATTTATCCACCTAATTCTCCACCACTAGTCTGAAATACAGGAATCAAATCAAATATATCTGTGGAAAGAAACCATGGAAAAGCTCAATATTATCAGGAGCAAACCATGGAATAGACCATCAATGGCTCATATGTAAGTTCAAGTTAAAGCTGAAGAAAATTAAAACAAACCCACAAGAGCCAAAGTATGACCTTGAGTATATCCCACTTGAATTTAGAGACCATCTCAAGAATAGGTTTGATGCATTGAAGACAAATGACCAAAGACCTGAAAAGCTGTAAGAAGACATCAAGGACATCGAACATTAAGAAAGCAAAGTCTCTGAGGGACTGAATTGCTGGGTGGAGGGCTGTGGGGACCATGGTCTCGGGGAACATCTAGCTCAATTGGCATTACACAGCTTATAAAGACAATGCTCTCCATTCTACCTTGGTGAGTAGTATCTGGGGTCTTAAAAGCCTGTGAGCGGCCATCTAAGATACTCCACTGGTCTCATCCCTTCGGGAGCAAGGGAGAATGAAGAGAACAGGATACAAGGAAAAGATTAGTCCAAAGGACTAATTGTCCACAGCTACCAAGGCCTCCACCAGACTGAGTCCAGTACAGCTAGATGGTGCCCGGCTACCACCACTGACTGCTCTGACCAGGATCACAACAGAGGGTTCTGGACAGAGCTGGAGAAGGATGTAGAGCATGGTTCTAACTCACAAAAGAAAGACCAGATTTACTGGCCTAAAGGAGACTGGAGAAACCTCGAGAGTATGGCCCCCAGACACCCTTTTAGCTCAGTAGTGAAGTTACCTCTGCGGTTCACTGTTCAGCCTGGGAGTGGACAACCCCGTAAAACCAAATGAGACTAACGAGGTACAGGAGTCCAGTGACAAGGGCCAGAAGGCAGAAGGGGACAAGGAAGCTGGTGATAGGGAACCCAAGGTTGAGTCAGGATATTGTTGATGTGTTGTGAGATTGTTAACCATTGTCATAGGGCAACATTTGTAGTAACTGTTAAATGAGAAACTATTTTGTTCTGTAAGCCTTCATCTTAAGTGAGAATAACAGCACAATTGGAAGAGCGTAGTCAATGTCACTGAACTGTGTATGTAGAAATTTTTGAAATGGTGTATCTTTGGCTATGTTTATTTTCACCAAAAAAAAAAAAGTTGAGAAGTTAGAGGGTTAATATGTTGTGGGATTGTTAACCAATGTCATAAAACAACATGTGTACTACTGTTTCATAAGAAACTATTTGTTCTGTAAGCCTTCACCTGAAGTACAATAAAAAAAAAGGTCATTTAAAAGGCAGGAAAGAAAGAAAAGACCAAAATGTACGTGAGAAGAGACTCTGAAACTTGTTCTTGAACGTAGAGTAGCCACAGTGAATAGAAGAAACGATTAAGTAAAAGAGCTGAACAGAAGATTTCAAAAGGCAGCTTGAGAAGACAAAGTGAAGTATTATAATGAAATGTGCAAAGACCTGGACATAGAAAACCAAAAGGGAGAACACACTCATTTGGCTTGGAGTCACAATCAATGTCCATGGAAGCAGCAGTCAAGAAATCAAACAATGTGTTGCGTTAGACAAATCTGCTGTAAAAGACCTCTTTAAAGTGTTGAGAAGCAAAGATGTCACCTTGAGGACTAAGGTGTGCCTGACCCAAGCCATGGTATGTTCATCTGCCTCATATGCATGTGAAAGCTGGATAATGGATAAGGAAGATTGAAGAAGAATTGATGGCTTTGAATTATGGTGTTGGCAAAGAATACTGAATATACCATGGACTGCCAGAAGAACGGACACATCCGTTCTGGAAGAAATACAGCCAGAATGTGCATTGGAAATGAGAATGGAGAGACTTCACCTCATGTACTTTGGACATTTTATTGGGAGGGACCTGTCCCTGGAGAAGTACATCATGCTTGGTAAAGTAGAACATCAGCAGAAAAGAAGAAGACTCTCAATGAGATGGATTGTCACAGTGGCTGCAACAATGAGCTGAAACATAGTAAGGATTGTGAGGATGGTGCAGGACCGGGCAGTGTTTCATTCTATTGTAAATAGACCTTCTTTGAGTTGGAACGGACTTGACTGCACCTAACAACAACAACCCCTAACTCTACAGCACCATGCTATATCTACTGATAATTTTTCTTACTTTGTTTTTTTAATGTAAGGTTACAGCAGGTAGAAAACATGGAAGCAGGAAATTGGCTACTTTCTTCACTGCTGCTAGTGTCCACACTTAGGCATCTAGCATATTAGAGTAGTAGCAAGTATGGAGCAAATAGCGAGTCAGATCTGGGATGAAATCCCAGGATCAAGGGCTTTCCAATATCATATGATGGTCCAAGAATTTTTCTAAGGAGTTACATTTAGTTGATGTAAGGATCATCTGGTAACTCAATGAGCCAGATTTAGGATGCATTTTTGGATCAATGTAATTTCTTAACAAGTGAATTTCTAGTATGTTCCAGGCATTATTACAGGTATTTGGGATATAGAGATGAAGAAAACAGACAGAAATTTGCCCACGTGAAACTCATAGAGGTACAGGTAGTCAATTAATAAATAACTCCATAACATTTCATAGTATCAGGTAAATATTATGATAAGGCCAAGTAGAAAAAATGAAGCAGGTATAAAGTAAAAGAGAGGTACCATTTTTCATCTTTCATGGAGTGGAAAGAAATGGCTTCTTTGAGGAGGAGATTGGGGGAATGATGTGGTCAAATTGTCCTTATGAATATACGAGAAACAAGCCTTCAGGTAGAGGTAACATCAAGATCCTGGGGGAGGTGAGGGAAAGGAGAACAAGTTTGGTGTGTGAAAGAACACGAAGAAGATGATATGACTGGTTCTGGGTGAGAGGACAAATTGTAGGAAATGTGCTTAGAGAGGTGAGAAAGAACCCATCCTGTGGGTTTTGTAGCTTATGGTAAATTATTTGGATTTAGTTCTGATAAAGAAAGTCATGGGGGTGGGAGACTGTGGTCTTTATATAACTCATGTTTTAAAAGGTCATTCTGGCCGTTGTGTGGAGAATAAACTCAAGCAGGACTTTACACAGTGTAATGCATGTGGGAGGGAGAGTCCCTGGGTGGCAAAAACGGTTTATGCGCTCGCTGCTAACCCAAAGAATGTAAAAAATTGGGAGACGAATTAGGAGGCAATTCCAGTGGTGTTGAGAAGTGATGATGTTGGCTCTCACCAGATATAATGGGAGAACTGGGAGGATTTTAATAGAGTTTGATTGGCTGGTGTGATTGGATATGGAGTGTGAGAGAAAGAGCCGATCAAGAATGTCACGTAGATTTGTAACTCAAGCCATTTACTGAGGTAGAAAACATTAAGGGAGGGTAAATTTTTAGGGATGTTGACATCTAGACTTCATTTTGGACATGTTAATTTTGATGTTAGACATTGAAGGGGTAATATCAAATGGATAATTGTATAGGTGAGCGTATGACTGCAGATAAAAAATGTAAAGATACCAGCATATAGAGATAAAGAGATGTGTTAGATAAACCTAACAGGTGTCAGATCTACTGGGAAAATATAGTGAAACCAAGAGCAGAAGAATCTCAAGCATGATGGATCTGAGGGTAGACACAACTTAATCCTTTTAATAGGCTCATTGAGTTCAGCCCTTATCGACGCACACATTTCAGCACAGAGCAAGAGGCTGCTTCCAGGTCCTACTCTCAGTATATCACAGAAAAGGATACCTTTGACTCAAGGCTGCTAATTTTTGCTGACCACAAAGCAGGGCTGGAGCAAGCAAGGCTTTACACAGTGTAATGCTTGTTGCGTGTTCCTGGGTGGTGCAAATTGTTAATGTGCTCAGCTGCTAACCCAAAGTTTGGAGGTTCAAGTTCACCCAAAGATGCCTTGGAAGAAAGTCCTGGCTATCTACTTCTAAAAAATCAGCCATAGAAAGCCCTATGGAGCTTTACTCTGACACACATGGAGTTGCCACGAGTTGGGAGCAACTTGATCCCAACTGGTTAGTTAATGCACATGGTGTGCGTACAATTCTTACTGACTAAAACAATTAATTAATGAATAAATAATAGCAGTGCTTTTCCCCTCAGAACTGAGATTCCATATTTCTAATATGCTTGGGATACTTGAAGTTAATGAATCAAATAAGACAACCTGTGACTTACAACATAAATGGTTCCTGGATAGTGGGGCAATTCCAGCTTTGGTGAGTGAGGGTATTACCTTTTCGGTGCATACTCATATTATGCCAACCTATTCTCTTGGTTTAAGAGAACAAAACATCTTTGCCCTGAAAACCATTTCCTTTGATGTCTCCCTTTTTCTCTTATTTAATATTTAAAATCTTTTAACTGTTTCAGACCCCACAAGGATTCACTGGATGTTACCCTGCATTTATGGAATTCAAAGTTTCTCCACTTTATGAATCATCCTTCCTTATTTTCTCATCACCCATGATTGTTTTGACCCAGTGCCAACTGGCTTAGTGTGATGTCGATGTCAGTTGGACATTGCTGTTATTAGGAGATTATAGCAATTTTGATCATTATTGTAAGGGGTCTTACTTTTTATAACAAATGTTGAAAAAATGAGACATCATCTGTAGAAATGTGATCAATTGAGGTGTTAGAGGTTGCCTTGACATCGTATATAAATGTTAATTATTTATAATTATTCACTCAACATTCTAAGCTTATATTTAACATGTAATTTCTTCATACAACAAGTAGGGAGGAGGCTTTAATCAGGCTCAGTGTATACAATGGCAGAAAAACAGACACCAGGTCTACCAGTAACCTTTCAGGCAGACAATGAACAAATGAGTAAACTAAACACACAGCGTATTTCAAGTTATGAAGAAAACAAACAAGGTGCAAAGAAAGATGGGGCTTGCTTAGCTGGGTGACCAGGAATAGCATTTCAGAAGAAGTGACAATTAAATTTGAATTTGAAGGATAAGGGAGGGATATTGAAGGGAGAGGTTGATCTAAGGTTTAGGGGGAAGGAAACAGTGTGTGTAAAAGTTACTTAATCAACTATCCTCACATGACTTCTGTCTTTCCCTGTATGTGCGTCTCTGTATCTATTCTGCTCCTTTTATAACTCAGAAGTGATTATATTTAGAACCCACCCTACTAAGATATTGTTCAATTGATGTAACAAAGAAAACCCTATTTCCAAACAGGATCATATTTACAGACACCATAAAACCAAAAAACCAAACCCATCGCCGTCAAGTTGATTCCAACTCATAGTGACCCTATAGAACAGAGTAGAGCTGCCCCATAGGGTTTCCAAGGAGTGGCTGGTAGATTTGAACTGCCAGCTTTTTGGTTAGCAGCCTAATGCTTAACCACAGTGCCACCGGGGCCAGGATTCGATACATGTTTGTGCAGTGGGGCACAATTCAATCCATAACAGGCCTCTTGCAGAGATTCTGACCCAGCACGTAAGGGGCAGGTTTTTGAATCGTATAGCAACACCCTGGTGATTCCAATACACGTAGTTTGTAGCCACACTTTGAGAAATACCACTTTAAAGACATTTTGAGGTTTAACAAACATGACTATTGTGCTTTGCATAAGTCTAACATCCTTTGTGCCGAGCATGCTTTTCCTAAAAGCAGCTACAGGTTATTAACGCATTTTATCTTAAACTTTGAGCACTTTGAATGGAACACTATTATAACAAATTTGACAAGATATCAACATTGCTATTTGAACATCATGAAAATGAAACCCTGTGCTCAGAGGACACTGAGTTTCTGTTAAGGGTGATGGTATAATTTGGGAACCAGTAAGTGTAATGGTTGAACAATATGATGAATATAATTAATGTCACTGAACTGTACAGGTAACCGATTACCGTAGATTCGATTCCAACTCATAGTGACCCTATAGGACAGAGTAGAACTGCCCCATAGGGTTTCCAAGGAGCGGCTGGTAGATTCAAACTGCTGACCTTTTGGTTAGCAGCCATAGCTCACCATAGCTGTTAACCACCGCATCACCAAGTCTCCTGTACATGTAAAGATTGTTGAAATATCAAATATTTTATTACATATATATTTACCACAATAAAAAAAATGCACTTAAAAGCAAAAAAAAAAAAAAGTGAAGCCCTATTGTCACACAGTAGGGAGGGAAACAGTATTTTGAGTACAGAAAGCCTACCCAGTTTGGAAAAAAAAAAAAAAAATTGCATGGAGGAAATTTTGAAAAAGTGCATCCTTACAGCACTTACTAGTGGTGTCTGAAGATATTTTCAGACCAATCTGCAACAACTGTGTTTTCAATGACAGGGAAATGAATAATGTTGAGTTCTTGACTTTACAGATGACTTTGTTGTGAAAAAATAAAGATGTTTTGTCTATGAACTGTATATTTAAAAAAAGTTACTTAATCAGGTTGCCGTAAAGATTAAATGAGATGATATATGTAGTGTGTTTGCCATAGAATACTCAGTAAATTAAAAAAAAAAAGATGATGATCATTATCACTACTACCATTACTGCTTTTGGATGGGCCTCTAAATAAAATCACCTTCTTGCTTGCTTTAAAATATGTATTTACTATAAGTTTAAATATTTATTTTTAAAAACATAAGTTCAGAACAAAGTTTATTTTTTTGTTATCTGAGGGAAATGAACAGATTTTGAATAGAAAAGCCTATACAGTGATATGGCTAAAGTATATAAAGAGTTATGAAGTTTGTGGTGGGATTCCTCCTGAATTAGAAATGGCACTCTGTTTACAAAAGTCCAGTTTATCACACACCTGTGTATATGACTTTTCTTCTTCTTTGTGTCCTTCTACTACATATTTTGGAGGGAGAAAAAGCAGCAGAGAAGTAGAGAAATTGCAACAGGATATGAAATATTTCTCCTGATTAACTTTTGGAAACAGATTATGAAATCTTTCTCATTCTATTCTAGAGAAACAGCAAAGATAAAAATGCATTATCTGGTGCCCGGCTACCACCACTGACTGCTCTGACCAGGATCACAACAGAGGGTTCTGGACAGAGCTGGAGAAGGATGTAGAGCATGGTTCTCACCCACAAAAAAAAAAAGACCAGATTTACTGGCTTAAGGAGACTGGAGAAACCCAGAGAGTATGGCCCCCAGACACCCTTTTAGCTCAGTGGTGAAGTTACCTCTGAGGTTCACTGTTCAGACTGGGAGTGGACAGCCCCGTAAAACCAAATGAGACTAACGAGGTACAGGAGTCCAGTGATAAGGGCCAGAAGGCAGAAGGGGACAGGGAAGCTGGTGATAGGGAACCCAAGGTTGAGTAAGGATATTGTTGATGTGTTGTGAGATTGTTAACCATTGTCATAGGGCAACATTTGTAGTAACTGTTAAATGAGACACTATTTTGTTCTGTAAGCCTTCATCTTAAGTGAGAATAACAGCACAATTTGAAGAGCGTAGTCAATGTCACTGAACTGTGCATGTAGAAATTTTTGAAATGGTGTATCTTTGGCTATGTGTATTTTCACCGAACAAAAAAAGAGGTTGAGAAGTTAGAGGGTTGATATGTTGTGGGGTTGTTAACCAATGTTATAAAACAACATGTGTACTTCTGTTTCATGAGAAACTATTTGTTCTGTAAGCCTTCACCTGAAGTACAATTAAAAAAATAAATAAATAAATAAATAAATAACAACAACAACAAAAAAACACATTATCTTTAAAGTTTTGTCCCTACACTGCATTGAAGCTTTGGAAACAGAGCTGCAGATAAGAATGTATTGGGGGTGGGGGGTGCGGGAAGGGACTTCTTTCAGTTAAAGACAAACAGTTTGAGAGAGAATGACTATATAATGCTATTTTGAAGAAGTTCTGTTTCAGTTTAATGGTATTTTAAAATAAAATACCACTCTTAAATATAGATATTTAGTGGTAAAGGGTTAATTTTAACATCATAGTTTGGGAAAAGCAAATTAGTGAGTTGAGTGTGCTAGAATTTCTCAGGAACTACAGGATTCAGTAACTCTAACTACACAGGACAAACAGATCACCTTATATGTGACTAGTGTAGGAAATATGCAAGGGACATGATTCTGAGTAAGCTGCAGACAGAGGAACTTCATTTTTGGAGGCAAATTCCAGTGAGAAGGTCTCATTCCAAAAATGTAAGCAAAATACAGATTGTGGGATTTACTATTTTTAAAAAAGTTCTAAATTCTAATTCAAATATTATAAAATTTAATAAAATTTATCATGTACCAAATGCTATTAAGTCAGAGGTATACAAAAGTGAATAAAAATTATACCTGTCTCGGAGACAGTACATATAAACAAATAATTGTAATACAATAAGAAATATGGGGCATACCTTAGATCTTAAGACCACATTCTAGAAACTGTCAATGATTTACCATTCTAAAATTTTGCATATACCTATTTCTAATTCTTTGTTGCATTACAACACACATACACACACATGTATATGCATATTTATATAAAGTATACTATTATGTTCATGAAGCCCTGGTGGCACAGTGGTTAAGAGCTTGGCTGCTAACCAAGAGGTTGAGGCAGTTTGAATCTACCAGCCGCTCCTTGGAAACTCTATGGGGCAGTTCTACTCTGTCCTATATGGCTGTTATGAATTGAAATTGATTCGACGGCAATGAGTTTGATTTTTTTTAATTGTGTTTATGATGCCTCATAATGATTAAGAGTGTACCTATGGAAGTGGGACACCTCTGGTTTGAATCCTAGTTCTAATTCTTGTTATTATCTGCTGCCACCAAGTCAGCTCTGACTCATGGCAACCCCATGTACGATAGATTAAAACACTGCCTGGTCCTATATCAGACAATAATCTGTTGTGATCCATGGGGTTTTCATTGGCTAATTTTTGGAAGTAGATTGCCAGGCCTTCCTTTCTAGTTTGTCTTAGTCTGGAAGCTCTGCTGAAACCTGTCTGCCATGGGAGACTCTGCTAGTATTTGAAATACTGGTGGCATACCTTCCAGTATCATAGCAATATCCAAGCTACCAGTGTGACAAACTGACAGACAAGTAGTGGTAACACTTATTAGCCATATGCTATTGGGCAAGTTATTAACCTCCCTGAACTTTAATTTCTTCACATATAAAAGAGAGATGTTAATATTTATCTCATAGCCTTGTAGTGAAAATTACATAAAATAATGTCAGTTAAACATTGTCCTAGTGCTTGCCACAGAGAATGTTCAAGAAATATTAGCCATTATTTTTATTGTTTTTGTCATTGTTTTATTTTTATTCTTAGTAGTACTAATGGAAGTTATAATAACAGCAAGGTAACAAAAGAATAGTTTCTCAGTGGCCGTTATTCTCACATCTATTTTAGTGAATAATGCCATCTATATCTGATTCATATTGAAAAGATCTTACTTAAACTATTTATCATATGAAGAAAATAAAACACTTCTTTGGAAACTTATATGTGCCTAGTAGTGTTCTAACTGCTGTACAAGTATTAATTCATGTAATCAGCGTAATAATGATGTAGCAACTGTTATTATACTGTGTCACATGGTACTAACATAGAAGCCTCTACACTAAGCATTGGATGGGAGGAGAGACAATCTCTTGAAAATTGGTGCTGGCAGGATAATCCCATAGTCCTCTCTGCCCTTTAACTGCCTTTCCCTCTTCTGCTCCCCTTTTCCTTATTTCCTTCCCCATTTCCCTTCCTTCCTTCCTCCTGTGTACTATAAAATGGTTCCAAGCTATACTACAAATTTTCTCCTGACTGTGTTATCATAGACATATCTCTGTATTAGTAGTTATAGATCCATCTCACTATTTTTTAAAGATTATAGAATTGAAAGACTGTAGAGGATTTTTTTTTTTAAACGCAATCTCCTTTTGAATATTTAGAGTATTTCAAAATCTTCACTTGTATAAGCAATATGGAAATGAATATCACAGAAATTTTTTGAACTCCCATTTTCTGTAGTGCACAATAGAACAAGAATGCAAAAAAAACCCCTCAAACCCATTGCTGTCGAGTTGATTCTGGCTCATAGTGACCATACAGGAAATAGAGTAAATGCCCCACTGGTTTTCCAAGGCTGTAATATTTATACAAGCAGACTGCCACATCTTTATCTTGCAGAGTGGCTGGTGAGTTCAAACCACCGAACTTTCAGTTAGCAGAATAGCTAACTTTTGTAAAATGCTCACTATGTGCCAGGCACCACGCTAAGCACTTTAGATAATCTCATTTGACTCATCACACTAATCCTGTGATGCAGACATCCTTCCCCAAACTCTCCAGGCGTTATAGGTTGTTCTCAGTATGACGGAACCTGTCGGAAGTGGCGATTTGGGGCTGACGACCAGCTTGAACTCCTTTCGCTTTTAGAAGAAAGAAGGGGTGACTTATTCTAAAACTCGCAGTCACCCTCTGATTATAAAATTCTGTGTCCCTGTCCTGCTTATATTTAGCAGAAGCAACTTTTTCTAATTTGCACCAAGGCAGGTTATGAGACAGGCGTAGTCCAAAGGTCCTGTAACTTGTAAGTTGAGGAGGCAGGATTGAATCCAGGAAGTCTCACAGGAGAACCCAGCACTGAATCATTACGCAAATGCCACCTCCAGGAGTAAAATCACAGGAGTGCAGTTACTAAATTAAAGAGTAGGCACATTAAAAATATTGGTAAGTATCAAGTAAGTTTCTTCCCTAAAGAAAGACTTTTATCTATTTACATTCTACCAATAGTTCATGAGAGTGTCTATTTCCCCACACCCTAGGTAGTTTTGGATATCACAATTCCCCTTCATATTTGTTGGGTTTTTTATTATCACAGTAAAAAAAAAAGTTGCCAGATAAAGCTACATCTCTTTCCTAGAAAGAGTTTTTGTTGTTATTTAACTCAGTCCATGGCAGCCCATATATTTCTGTTGTTTCTTTGTTCTAAAAGTAAAAGTAGCTGTTTAAAAATCATGACAAATTGTGGTGACATTGATTTTGCTCCATTTGAGCACCTGATTTGACACATAAAATTATCATATCTCTACCGACATACTGACGAAGACATTTGGTTGTACAAAGATTTCTATGGGTGATATTTTAAAGTCTGTGAGAGCAGATACAGATGCTAATGTGTCTTGCTGTGTTTTTTTAAGGTCTTTTAATCCATTGCTAGGCCATTTCCCTGGTTATGAACAAAATCGATTTTATTAGAACATTTGCAACCATAAGCTATATCTACAGACAGTGTAGGTGCTTTATATTAAGCTACTTCAAAGTCTGTGTTAATAGAATCAAGGCCCTTCAAACCAGGAATACTTGGAAATTGCTAGTGTGTCCTTTTATCTTTCAAGATCCAAGTGGAGAATGGATAAAAGTTTGGAACCATTTTTAAAGACTCATTTAAAAATTTCATCCATGCAGATGCAGATTTTATTTTTATTTCTTTTACTCAAATGCATTTTTTATTAGGCTAGTCTAAACTGTATCTCCCTTTTAATCAATTCCATGCATTTGCATTTTAATTTGGCTTACCATCTTTGATACTCAATAAACATGTAGTTTCAAATAAAGAATTAGAGCTCACTCTTAGTCCAACATAAAGACTCAGATTAGGTAGAAAAAGTGGAGGCCCACTCTTCTTACTCTTTCCTAGAGGTCTATGATAAATTTCCCAGAAGAAGAAGAATCACAGACCTTAATCCCAACACATTATAAACAATAACTAATGTTTATTAAATAAGAAGTTATTACATGCCAGGTATAATTCCAAATATTTTTCACATATTGGCCTATTTTATTCTACCTACCGTACTTTGCAGATGCCAAAACTGAGGCATAGACAGGTTAAAAAAAAACTGGCTTAAGATGAAGTGGTAGAGTTGTAATTTGAATCAAGTGATTTGGTCTAATGGAGTCCTGGGGTGGTACCAATTTGGCTAGGTTAAGTGCTTGTCTGCTAAGCAAAAGGTGGTTTATTTTAGTTTCCCCAGCAGCAACTGAGAAGAAAGGCTTGGCAATCTACTTCCAGAAAATCATCTATTGAAAACCATAGTTCTACTATGACACACATGGGGTTGTCATGAGTCTAAATTGACTCACGGCAACTGGCTTAGTTGGTTTTAATTTAGTCTATCTTTCCCACCATTGTGCATACCACAGAGAAGAGGATCCACTTTTGACCATGTTTTCAAGAGACAAGTGTAATTAAGTGAAATGAATATTTACTACTTCTCCACCACCCGTATTCTGCTCTTAAGACTCAGTTCTGCTCTGTGTTGATTTTAGCAGAATGAGGAAGGAGAACAAATACATCAACAGACCATGCAAGTGAGTCTAATGATGTTTCTGTAGCAAAAAGCACAATGCAGAAGTTGGTTGTAATCAACTAATTTCAAATAAAAAACATTTTTTTAGTGTGATAAGAGAGTGCAAAGAGAAAGGAGAAATACAACTACTCAAGAATTCAACTAGAGTATATCCTAGGTCCCTGAATGGTGCAATTGGTTTGCACTCGACTGCTAACCCAAACATTGGCAGTATGAACCCACCCAGTGCCACCGTGGAAGAAACCCTGGGTCTCTGCTTGCATAAAGATTAGGAAAACCAAACCAAAATCATTGCTGTCGAGTTGATTACAACTCATAGAGACCCTGTGTAAAGATTATGGCCAAAAAACCAAACCTTCTGGAGCTGTTCTACTCTGTAATACATGGGGTCACCATGAGTATTAATTGAATCAACAGCAACATGTTTGGTTTATATCAGATTCCAGCACAAGAATAAAGCTGAACAAGTGCCCAAGAGAGCCTGAAAGAAGACAGATTTCTTTCAGTGAATCAATTCCTCTCTCAGCTCTCTGAGGTCTTTCCAGGTTCTGCCCTAATAGTAATGACAGTTGTTGTCATTAGGTGCCGTCCAGTCAGTTCTGACTCATGGTAACCCTATGTACAACAGAACAACATGCTGCCTGGTCCTGTACCATCATCACAGTTGTTATTATGCATGAGCCCATTGTTGCAGCCACTGTGTCCATCCATCTCCTTGAGGGTCTTCCTCTTTTTCACTGACCCTCTACTTTAACAAACAAGATGTCCTTCTCCAGGGACTGGTCCTTCCTGATAACATATCCAAAGTAAGAGAGATGAAGGCTCACCAACCTCCCATCTAAGGAGTATTTTGGCTGTACCTCTTCCAAGATAGATTTGTTCATTCTTCTGGCAGTCCGTGGTATACTCAATATTCTTCACCAACACCATAATTCAAAGGCATCAATTCTTTTTCAGCCTTCCTTATTCATTGTCCAGCTTTCATATGTATATAAGCGATTGAAAATACCATGGCTTGGGTCAGGCGCACCTTAGTCCTCAAAGTGACGTTTTTGCTTTTTAACCCTTTAAAGAGGTCTTTTGCAGCAGATTTGCCCAGTGCAACACATCGTTTGATTTCCTCACCACTGCTCCCATGGCACTGATTGTGAATTCAAGTAAAATGAAATCCTTCACAACTTCAATCTTTTCTTCGTTTATCATGACGTTGCTTATTGGTCCAGTTGTGAACATTTTTGTTTTCTTTATGTTGAGGTGCAATCCATACTGAAGGCAGGAGTCTTTGGTTTTCTTGAGTAAGTGCTTCAAGTTCTCTTCACTTTCTGCAAGTAAGATTGTGCCATCTATATATCACAGGTTGTTAATGAGTCTTCCTCCAATCCTGATGCCTCCTTCTTCTTCATATAGTCAGCTTCCTGGATTATTTGCTCAGCATACATATTGAATAAGTATGGTGAAAGGATACAACCCTGACACACACCTTTCCTGACTTTAAACCACACAATATCCCTTGGTTCTGTTTGAATGACTGCCTCTTGTCCTACGTACTGGTTCCTCATGAGGACAATTAAGTGTTCTGGAATTCCTATTCTTCACAATGTTATGTATAATTTGTTATGATCCACACAGTCAAATGCCTTCGCATAGTCAATAAAACACTGGTAAATGTCTTTCTGGTATTCTGTGCTTTCAACCAAGATCCATCTGACATCAGCAATGATGTTCCACGTCCTCTTCTGAACCTAGCTGTATTTCTGTCAGTTCCTTGTCAATGTACTGCTGCAACCACTTTTGAATGATCTTCAGCAAAATTTTACTTGTATATGATATTGTTCAATAAATTCCACATTTGGTTGGATCGGCTTTCTTTGAAATGGATACAAATATGGATCTCTGGAGGCTGTCTTCCATATTTCTTGACGTGGATGGGTGAGCACCTCTAGCACTGCATCTGTTTGTTGAAACATCTCAATTGGTATTCTGTCAATTCCTGGAGCCATGATTTTCATCATTGCCTTCAGTGAAGCTTGAACCTCTTCCTTTAGTAGTGTCGGTTCTTAATCATATGCTACCTCCTGAAGTGGTTAAACGTGTACCAATTCTTTTTGGTACAGTGACTCTGTATTCCTTCCATCTTCTTTTGATGCTGTCTGCATCATTCAATATTTTCCGTGTAGAATCCTCAGTATTGCAACTCAAGTGTCTTGAGTTTTTTCTTCAGTTCTTTCAGCTTGAAAAATGCTGAGCATATTCTTTCCTTTTGGTTTTCTACTCCAGGTCTTTGCACATTTCATTATAATACTTTGTCTTCTTGAGTTGCCCTTTGAAATTTTCTCTTCAGCTCTTTTACTTCATCATTTCTTCCTGTCGCTTTAGCTACTCTGTGTTCAAGAGCAACTTTCACAGTCTTTCTCACGTCCATTTTGGACTTTTCTTTCTTGTCTTGACCTTTTCTTTCTTGACTTTTTGCTTTCTTCATGTATGCTGTCCTTGATGTCATCCCACAGCTCGTCTGGTCTTTGGTCATTAGTGCGCAACACGTCAAATCTATTCTTGAGATGGTCTCTAAATTCAGGTAGGATATACTCAAGGTCATACTTTGGCTTTCTAATTTTTTTCAGCTTCAACTTGAACTTGCATATGAGCAATTGATGGTCTGTTCCGCAGTTTGCCCCTGGCGTTGTTCTGACATATTGAGCTTTTCCGTTGTCTCTTTCCACAGATGTAGTCAATTTGATTCCTGTTTATTCCATCTCGTGAGGTCCACATGTATAGTCACCGTTTATGTTATTGAAAAAAGGTATTTGCAATAAAGAAGTCACTGGTCTTGCAAAATTCTATCATACTATCTCTGGCATCATTCTATTACCAAGGCCATATTTTTCAACTACTTATCCTTTGTCTTTGTTTCCAACTTTCACATTCCAATCACCAGTAATTATAAATGCATCTTAATTGCATATTTGATCAATTTCAGACTGCAGAAATTAGTAAAAATCTTCAATGTCCTCATCTTTGACATTAGTGATTGTTGTGTAAATTTCAATAATATTCATATTAAGTTGTCTTCCTTGTAGATGTATGGATATTATTCTATCACTGACACTGTTATACTTCAGGATAGATCTTGAAATGTTCTTTTTGAAGTTGCATGTGATGCCATTCCACTTTAATTTGTCATTCCCGCCATATTAGACCATATGATTATCCTATTCAAAATCACCAATAACACCAATACCAGTCCATTTTAGCTCACCAGTGCTTAGGATATTGATCTTTATGCCCTCCATTTCATTTTTGACAACCTCCAATTTTCCTAGATTCATATTTTGTACATTCCTTGTTCCAATTATTAATGGATGTTTGCAGCTGTTTCTTCTCATTTTGAGTCCTTCCACATCAGCAAACGAAGATCCTGAAAGCTTGACTCCATCCACGTCATTAAGGTCGACTCTATTTTCAGAAAGCTGCTCTTCTCCAGTAGTGTTTTGAGTGCCTTCCAACCTGAGGGGCTCATCTTCTGACATTATACCACTATAACGAGAATGTTCCGCTACTATTCATAATATTTTCACCTGACAATTTTTTCATAAGTAGACGAAAATGTCCTTCTTATTTGGTCTTAGTCTACAAGCTCCACTGAAACTGGTCCACCATGAGTGACCCTGCTCATATTTGAAATACCAGTGGCATAGCTTCTAGTATCACAGTAACACACAAGCCACCACAGAATGACAAACTGGCAGAAGTGTAGGGAATGATAGTAGTAATGGAGTAACAATAGTAGTTGCAGTACAAGTGCAGCAACAGCAGCAGTAGTATGAGCATGAAATTTAGAATTGGACAGATCTGACTCCAGAAACTGGATCTTCGACTCACTCATCTCACTCATTGTGTGATCTTAGGATAATCTCTTCCATCCTTTATTTCTTTATATATATAATAAGCATAATATCTACCTCACAGGATATTGAACAATGTAAGATGAATAATATAATATTCAAAAACATGTCTGTGATGGTTAAGATTGTGTGTCAACTTGGCTGGGCCATGATTCTCAGCGTCTGTATATGATCACTCCCATGATTGAATATGCTGTGAGTAGCCAATCAGAAGAAAGGGAGTTTCCTTGGGGATGTGGCCTGCATCAGAACATAAGCAGACATTCTGGCTTTTTGCTCACTCTGGGTCCTGCAGCTGCCTCCTGTCATCTCACCTCCAGTTCTTGGGACTTGAACTGTCGCTTATCTGCCAAACTTGGGATTTGTCATTCTTCACAGCCTGTGAGCGGAATCCTGCTCTCTGACATGCCGATCCTGGGTTCGCCAGCCCCTCCAGCTATATGAATCAGGAGAAACCTTGTGGTCTTGCCTGCCTATCTTGGAATTAGTTGACCTTCACAACCTGTGAGCGGGAGCCCTGCTCTCCGACCTGCCGAACTTGGGCTTGCCAGCTTCTGCAGCTGTGTGAATTGGGAGAGGCCTCTACCCTGATCCATGGACTTGGAATGTCCAAGCCTCTACAATCACATGAGCTGTTTCCTTGATATAAATTTCTCTCTATATATTTATATGCTCTACTAGTTTTGCTTCTCCAGAGAAGCCAGCCTAAGACAATGCCTGACATATAGTAGACTTTTAATGTCTGTAATAATAATAGTTACTGCTTCTCTCTCTCTCTCTTTTTTTTTTTTTTACTCTTTTGTCGTCCAGTTTCTTCATTTAGAATGTAAAGAACAAGATATCTAACAGTCTTGAAAGTATTATTCATCCTCCAATATTGGTATGCTGCTGTTCATATCTCCTGTACCAACTATTCCCAGCATCTAAAATAATTACTGAGTGCTTTTTTTGTAGGCTTGTTATGATCTTTCTAAGGAGCCTTGGTTGTAGAATGGTTAAGCACTTGGCTGTTAACTGAAAGGCTGGCTGTTCCAACTCACTCAGCATCTGCAGGAGAAAGATGTGGCAGTCAGCTTCTATAAAGATTACAGCCTTTGAAATCCTTGAGGCAGTTCTATAGGGTTGCTATGAGTCAGAATTGACTCTATGGCAACGAGTTTGTTTGTTTGGTTTATTATCTTTCTACTGCTTTCATATCAGTCTAGGTATGTAAGAATCTCCTTGTAACACATATATTCAGTTTTATATTACTTTAAGACACATATTATCATGGAAACCAAATAAAAAAGATCCGTAGTACAAGCAGTATGTATTAAATTCCTTAGGCCACTACTTTATTCTTATTAGTCTTCTTTAGAGAGTCCTAGTAATACATTTGTCTTTCTCTTGACCCTCATGCATAAAGGCAGTTGCTTATTTTCATTTGGATACTGAGTGATAATTGAGATGGGTGTTAGGACTAGGCATGTTCAGTAATCATAGATAGTTTTTGTTAAGAAGTGAAAGTTTTATGTTAACCCTTACGTTTTTTATGTGTGTATATTTATGTGTTTTGTTTGTTTTAATAAAATATCAATCAAATTAAACAGTGGGAGAAATGAGAGCATCAACTCAATCCTTATTGGGAACCATACTACTTTTGGCCACACACAACAATCTGTCAAGGCTGTATACTCCCTCAGGCACAGAGACAGAAAATGTTAAGACCTTAGTGACTGCAAGCAACAGAAACTGATTCTGGCTAATCCATGTAGCTAAAAAATGACTTTTTGGCAGTTACTCAATTGTTTGGAAACATGTTTATAAAAACACTTTTCCAAAAATAACATTATTTTACATGTAATTCATTAGATTTAAAGTATAATGTCATATAATAAAACCTACTGAGTAAGCAGTTTTCTTTTTTCTTTTTTGGCTATGAATAGGAATAAAAAAGTATTCCATAACTCTGGCTGTGCCACCAATCAGCTGTGTGACTTTGGGCCAGTCACATTACCTTTCTGTATATCAAATTTCTTACATTCTTAAAATAAGGAAATTGGACGAAATCTCTCTAAAGTACATATATAGGATATGAATGATCTTTGTACTCCTAACCCAAACTAATAAGGCAGGTTAGCTTATGACCATGTTTTAAAGCTTTTCCCAGAGTTTAGTAGGCCAGATTAGGTTTTCTTGATTAACTCATCTTCTTCCAATAAAAATTTCTATAATTATTCTCTGCAAACATCCAAAAATACATCTAAATATCCCATTCCCATTAAAAATGTGTGACTTGTTAAAAACAGATTTTGTTCATCTGAAGGTTTTAATAGCACCCATTTTCAACTTAGTTATCTTGGGAGAATATTTAGCATGTATTTAAACTAACTTGACACATACAACTAATTAACTTCTCTAAAGCAAAACATTATATTATCCATAAACAAAAAACTAAAAATTGAAATAATGCTAGAATTAAAGCTGGGAGTATCCTATACTTAATTAGCCTCAGGTTGTTGTATGGGGGGGGAGGGGGATTCTTATTTCTATCAAAAAGGTACATAGATTAATGCTATGCCATTTTTAGATAGATTTGTAAAATGGCTTTTTGAAAACCTCTTGTATAAGAATGAGAGCTTTTTATGTATTTCCAGAAAATAAAAGAGCTTTCAGAAATTGGATTTTTAAAGGAATGTGTCAAAATGACACAGAAAAAGTGTATGATGGAAAGAGTGACTAAACTAACATGGGTTGCTCTGCCTCTTCTCTAGACCAAACCTGGAGAAGCACAGGAGCAGGAAGAAGGTTGATAGAGCTAAGTAGAATATTTGCATTATAGAACTTTTAAATATTCAATAAAAGATCACAAAATATAAGATGATTAAGTACCATGAATGAGAAAGAGGTAAAGAGACAGGTTTTTAGTTGTGATAACCCCTCTCCCACCCCAACCTGATGTCACAGGTATTGCCTTTGGCAGATCATTGCCCACCCTGAAATTAACGTAAGAGAAAAATAACAGTGCCCACACTCCTAGGTATATACCCTAGATAAATAAGAGGCATCACACAAATAGACATATATACGCCCATGTTCATTGCAGCATTATTCACAATAGCAAAAATATGGAAACAACTTAAGTGCTCATCGATGGATGAAATGGATAAACAAACTGTGGTACATACATACGATAGAATACTACACAGCAGTATGACTAATGATGAATCCATGAAACATCTCGCAACATGGATGAATCTAGAGGACCTTATGCTGAGTGAAGTAAATCAATCACAAAAGGACAAATATTATCTGAGACCACTATTATAAATAGTCAAGAAAAGGTTCACACACAGAAAGAAACATTTTTTATGGTTACCAGGGATGGGAGAATGAGGGAGGGAAAATCATTAACCAGAGAGCAGGCACATGTTAACTTTGGTGAGGGGGAAAGGCAGTATACAATATAGGAGAAGTCAGCACAACATGACCAAGGCAAGGGAAGACACTGAGAGGTAAACAAGAATAAAAGGCAACAGTAAATACTAAAACATATACAATCCTGAAACAACAGTAATGACTAACAAGAAATTATAAGCAGCTACATAGGTAAATAAGTATGCTGAAAAGATGTGGGAGGCTATGTGGGATTACAGCCACGTACATGTATATAGGTTTGGCTGTGGATATTTCAACATACATATTTGTATGTGCTGCATGTATATTCATATATTTAATAGAGCACACAGGAGCACAGTCATAGAAACATCCTAGATGCAACCAAATGCCTTGAAGGACTGAGTTACTGGGCTTGAAAGCTAAGAACCATAGTCCCAGGGGACATCAAGGTCAATTGGCATAACAGTTCATAAAGATAACGTTCAACATCCTACATTGGAGAGTAGTGTCTAGGATCTTAAAAGCTTGTGAGGGGCCACCTAAGATACAACTATTGGTCTCAAAAGAGCAAAAGGAGAATGAAGAAAACCAAAGAGTTAAGGAAACAATTAGTCCAAAGGACTAATGGACCATAGGAACCACAGCCTCCACTAGCCTGAGATCAGAAGAACTAGATGGTGCTTGGCTACCACTACCAACTGCTCTCACCAGGATCACAATAGAAGGTCCAGGTACAGTGGGAAAAAAAAATGTAGAGCAAAATTCAAATTCATATGAAAGCCCAGATTTACTGGTCTGGAGAGGCTGGAGAAACCTCCAAAACTGTGGCCCTTAAACACCCTTCTAACCTGGAACTGAAGCCATTCCCAGAGATCACCTTTCACCCAAATAATAGACCTATAAAATAAACAATAACATCTGTGAGGAAAGTGCTCCTTAGAACAACCAACTATATGAGACCAAAAGGGCAACACTGGCCCAAAAGCAAAGATAAGGCAGGAAGAGGCAGGAAAACTGGACAAACAGAAATGGGGAACTCAGGGTGGTAATGGGGAGAGTGCTGACATATTGCAGCGATTACAATCAATGCCACTGAACAATCGGTATATAAACTATTGAATAAGAAACTAATTTGCTCTGTAAACCTTCACCTAAAGCACAGTTAAAAAAAAAAAGAAAAGAAAAATAACAGTACCATTTCAACCACTTCAGCTTTGGGTAATATTATCTAGCAGGGATGAAATGTGGAGCCCTGGTGGTGCACTGGTTAAGAGCTTGGCTGCTAACCAAAAGGTTGGCAGTTTGAATCCACTAGTGACTCCTTGGAAACCCTATAGGATAGTTCTACTCCGTCTTGTAACATCACTGTGAGTGAGAACTGATTCAAAGGCAACGGGTTTTTGATTTGGGATGAAAAGCAGATAAGAGGTGTAGTCAGACTGGCTGGCCACTGACTATTCGTTACTTCTTCTCTCTCCTTCTTTCCTCTAACTTGAAGGTAAGACAATTATATCCCAGGAAGATAATATTGGTGGAGGTTTAAGGAGGTTCTTGTAAGATAGGTATGCCTGGAGTGGGAGAATTTGTAAAAGAAGAAACTTGCCACACTGAGGCACATTCATTCCCAAATTGTAAACTCTTGGGAGGCTACTAGGTAGAGCCTGGGATACTTAAACTGCTCAGCTCAATACTCGTTATCAGCCTAGTGGCAGATTTGTCCAGGGGAATATGAGACCAGAAGGAACTATAACAATTTATGTGAAAAAGACCATCCTTATCGAAAAAATACAACAAATTCAACAGCTTGTACCAGATGAAGCAGAATTACATGTCCAGATGAAAAAAGGATTAAAGAGAAAAAAAGAAATAAAATCTTCAAAGGAATAATAAAGGATTTGCTGTAGCAGGAATAAGACATTATAAAAAAGAACTAATTTGAAATACTGGGAATGGAATATATAACAAACAAAGAACTCATTGAATGAGTTGAATAACAGACATAAAGTAACCAAAGGATAAATAAGTGAATTGAAAAATCAGATTTAGGAACTCAAAGATCTCAGAAAGGGATCAGTAAGGGAGAGAAAAATGTAAAAATAAATGTAAAGTTAAGACATATGGTTATTTGAAGAAGCCTCAGTAGTCATATGATAGATTTTCCATAAGAGAGAGAAAAAATGGTCAATAAATGGGAGGAAATAATTTAAGTAATTATTTACCCTAATATCTGAGATTAAAACAAAGAAGACATCATTTTGAAGGTGCTCATAGAATGCCAAATGAAAAAGGCCAACCAAGCAGTTCAAAATAAACAAACAAAACCCCTAAAAACACTAAACTGAATTTTAAGAATATCAATAAAAGGGAAAGAGCACTCTAAAACTCATAGAGAAAAAAAGAGATTTTCATAAGAAAAAGATTTGAATCAATATCAGACTTCTCAACAACTATGAAAATAAGAACATAATAAATTGATATTTTAAAATAAAAGAAATAAAATTCTAACAGAATTTTATATTTGTCTAACTCTTCATAAAAAAAATGGGAGAGTTAAATATGGATATTCTCAGGTATATCAAGACCTCCCACCACTCATCTGTCAGTTTGTTGTACTGTGGTGGCTTGCATCTCACTGTGATGCTGTAAGTTTTGTAGCAGGATTTTCAAATACCAGCAGGGTCACCCATGGTGAACTTGTTTCAGTGGAGCTTCCAGACTAAGACCCACTAGGAATATGGCCTTGGTGATCTATTTCTGGAAAAATTGTCCATTGAAAACCTTATTAATAAAAACAGAACATTGTCTGATTATAGTGCCAGAAGATGAGTCCCTCAGGTTGGAAGGCATTCAAAAGACGACTGGGGAAGAGCTGTCTCTTCATAGTAGAGATGACATTAATGATGGAGTAAACTTTCAGGACCTTCATTTACTGATGTGGCACGACTCAAAATGAGAAGCAACAGCTGCAAACACCCAACAATAATCATAATATGGAATTTAAGAAGTATGAATCTAGGAAAATCAGAGGTCCTCAAAAATGAAATGGAAGGCATAAAAATCAATATCCTAGGCATTAGTGAGCTGAAATGGACTGGTATTGGCCATTTTGAATCAGACAATCGTATGGTCTGCTATGCCAGGAATGACAAATTAAAGAGGAACGGCGTCACATTCATCGTCAAAAAGAACATTTCAAGATCTATCCTGAAGTACAACACTGTCAGTGATAGGATAGTATCCATACACTTACTAGGAAGAACAGTTAATACAACTATTTTTCAAAATTACGCACCAACCACTAAGGCCAAAGATGAAGAAATTGAAGATTTTTAGCAACTTCTGCTGTCTGAAATTGATCAAACATACGATCAAGATGCATTGATAATTTCTGGTGACTGAAATGTTAAAGTTGGGAACAAAGAAGGATCAGTAGTTGAAAAATATGGCCTTGGTGACAGAAAGATGCCAGAGATCGTATGATAGAATTTTTCAATACCAAAGACTTGTTCATTGCAAATACCTTTTTTCAACAAAATAATTGACGACTATACACATAGACCTCACCAGATGAAATACACAGGAATCAAATCGACTACATCAATGGAAAGAGACAATGGGAAAGCTCAATATCATCAGTCAGAACAAGGCCAGGGGCCGACTGCAGAACAGACCATCAATTGCTCATATGGAAGTTAAAGTTGAAGCTGAAGAAAATTAGAGAAAGTCCAGGAGAGACAAAATACAATCTTCGGTATATCACACCTGAATTTAAAGACCACCTCAAGAATACATTTAACACACTGAACACTATTGACCAAAGTCCAGATGAGTTGTGGAATGACATCAAGGACATCATATGTGAAGAAAGCAAAAGGTCATTAAAAAGACAGGAAGGAAAGAAAAGACAAAAATGAATGTTAGAAGAGATGATGAAACTTGCTCTTGAATGCAAAGTAGCTAAAGAGAGCAGAAGAAATGATTAAGTAAAAAGATCTGAACAGAAGATTTCAAGGGGTGACTTGAGGAGACAAAGTAAAGTATTATAATGAAACGTGCAAGGACCTAGAGTTAGAAAACCAAAAGGGAAGAACATGTTCAGTATTTCTCAAGCTGAAAGATCTGAAGAAAAAAGTCAAGCCTAGATTTGCAGTATTGAATTCTACAGTGAAAATATTGAATGACACAGGAAGGATCAAAAAGAAGATGAATACACAGAGTCACTGTACCAAAAAGAATTGGTCGAAGTTCAACCACTTCAAGAGGTAGGATATGATCAAGAGCCGATGGTGCTGAAGGAAGAAGTCCAAGATATACCGAAGACATTGTCAAAAAAAAAAAAAAAACAGGTTTCAGGAATGGATGGAATACCAATTGAGATGTTTCAACTAACTGATGGAGCGCTGGAGGTGCTCATTTGTCTATGCCAAGAAATTTGGAAGAGAGCTACCTGGCCAACTGACTGGAAGAGATCCATATTTGTGCCCATTCTAAAGAAAGGTAATCCAGCAGAAAGCGGAAATTATTGAACAATATCAGTAATATTACACACAAGTAAAATTTTGCTGAAGATCATTCAGTGGTTGCAGCAGTACATCGACAGGGAACTGCAAGAAGTTCAAGCCAGATTTAGAGGAGGATGTGGAACTAGGAATTCATTGCTTCTTTCAGATAGATCTTGACTGAAAGCAGAGAATAGGTATTTGACTGTATGGATCATAACAATTATGGATAACACTGCAAATAATCAGAATTTCAGAATACTTGATCATGCTCATGAGGAGCCTGTACGTAGACCAAGAGGCAGTCTTTTGAACAGAACAAGGGGATACTGTGTGGTTTAAAGTCAGGAAAGCTGTGTGTCAGGGTTGTATCTTTTCACCATACTTATTCAATCTGTATGCTGAACAAATAATCTGAGAAGCTGGACCTTATGAAGAAGAACAAGACATCAGGATTGGAGGAAGACTCACTAACAAACTGCGATATGCAGATAACATAACCTTGCCTGCAGAAAGTGAAGAGGACTTGTAGCATTTACTGATGAAAGTCAAAGACTACAGCCTTCAGTATGGATTGCATCTTAACATAAAGAAAACCAAAATCCTCACAACTGGTCCAATAAGCAACACCATGATAAACGAAGAAAAGATTGAAGCTGTCAAGGATTTCATTTTACTTGGATCCACAATCAATGCCCATGGATGCTGCAGTCAAGAAAGTATAAGATGTATTTTATTAGGCAAATCTGCTGCAAAAGACGTCTTTAAAGTGTTAAAAAGCCAAGATGTCACTTTGAGGACTAAGGTATGCCTGATCCAAGCCATGGTATTTTCAATAGCCTTTAATATGCATGTGAAAGCTGGACAATGAATAAGGAAGACCAGAAAAGATTTGATGCCTTTGAATCTGAGTGTTGGTGAGAATATTGATTATACCATGGACTCCCAGAAGAATGAAAAAATCTGTCTTGGAAGAAGTACAGCCAGAATGTTCTGTAGAAGTGAGGATGCCGAGGCTTTGTCTCACTTACTTTGGACATGTTATCAGGAGGGACCAGTCCCTGGAGAAGGACTTCATGCTTGGGAGAGTGTCAGTGAAAACGAGGAAGACACTCAGTGAGATTGATTGACACAGTGGGTGCAACAATGGGCTAAGCATAACAACAATTGTGTGGATGGTGTAAGATCAGGCAGTGTTTCATTCTGTTTCACCTAGGGTCTCTATGAATTGACAATGACTCAATGACACCGAATGACAACAACATTAAGACCTCAGAAGTTTCAAACTCTTTTAAAAATAACCTTGGAGAAAGTATTCCATTAAAAAGAGGAGCATGAATTCTAGGAGAAATGCTACAAGTTATACGAGAACAAAGGATGAGTAATAACCTAGTGGAATTTATTATTTTCTTTAAAAATGTACCCTAAAAGTGTGTATCAATAATAATCCAGATCTTGTATCCAGAATTAATATCCATATGGTGTCTTAGCCCAATTCAGGCTATGGCTGCTACACTTTTCATTTACTATTGAGATTGGTGAGAGACTTAACAAGAGATGTCCCGGTAGATCATCTGGGTGTCAAATATGTGCTCCTCTGATTCCATCTGTAACAACAGCCCTATCTCTTCTTGATGATCATGGTCAATTATCCCCACAAGGATAATGATTCCTTTCCTGGTATGCAGGTTCTGATTCCCAGAAGGAAAGCATTCCACCAAGGAGTGCCACAATACTTTATGAAATTTTAAGCTGGCTTCCACTGAGTCACTTGAGGCTGATGTGTCAGGCCTCTATAGCACATGTGTTTTACCAAGACCTCCAATGTCATTTTTCATCCTTTCAGTCTGATTAACATGATGTCATTGATAGAGTGCCCTCATGAAATCCTGCAAAATATCTACATGGTTCAAGTCCCTTCCTCTATTATGAAAAAGGGTGGAAAGTGAATATAGCTCTGGGGCAAGACCATAAGTATGTACTGTTGCCCATCCCATGTGAAGGCAATCTACTTCTGGTCCTGGTTCCCAATAATTATGGAAAAAAATGTATTTTCCAAATAGATGACTGCATATCATGTATTGAGGCTGTGTTAATCTGCTCCAGCAGATATTAACTGGTAGAGTTTGAGGCAGTCTACTGACATCCACCAGGATCTGTCTGTTTTTTTGTGGAGACCAGAGTATGGAATTAAATAAGGATATGCTGAGGACTGATACCCTTGTATCAATTAGTTCTTTAAGGCTGCAGTAATCTCTGCCATTCTCTAAGATGCAATGTTATTTTGGACTTACTATCTTGGTTAGTTGGGGAAGGAGGAATTTTCAGAAGACTTGTCTTGACCTTCCCTGCTCTGATAGCTCTTCCACACAGACTAAGGAAACAATGTGGCAATTCTGACAACTAGTGAGTACATCCATTCCAATTATTCATTCTGTGGCTGGAAAAATGATCATTGGTAAATCCATGGATTCAGTGGACCTACTGTGAGCTGGACCTGGGCCAGGATCTGTTATTTAGTTAACACTCATATATCCTTTTTATAACAGAGGCATAATGATAATGTTTCAAGGTCCCAAGAATCAGTACCAACTTAGATCTTGTGTCCAACTGACTTTCAAAATGTCTAAATATTATGGGTATTCTCCTTTTCCAAGCGTATAGTTACCTGCATCAATGACCATAGTTTCCTTCGGGGAAGGACTGAGAAAATAATTATCATACACACTTGTGGTGGTGTGGAAGAGTCCTGCCTCCTGAGGACTTAGTCTCTCCTTCAGTCATTGGATTTGGTACCTAAAAACTGGATCAAGATCTAGAAAGTAGAAAGAGTTGAAGACTTTTATTGGAGTGGTTACTCTCAGCTTCCTGATCATGCCCATTGATTGATTTTGATCATATAGGTTGAGCAAGAACCCTTTTTGGTTGCCCATGTATCTTGCCTATAGGGATGCTGTTTGATATAACCATCTCCACAGATCTCTGCAAGTCAGCAATACCCTCCATCTCCTGGCTACCATTTCAATCTTGCTTCTTCTTATAATTGCAGTCAGCTGACTTTTGACAGTTAAATACTACCCGCTGGCTTGTATTATTTTGCAATCTTATCATCTGCCACTGACATCAGTTCTGCAACAGCCTCTTCCATCACCAGATGGCACTTCTCAGTGATGTTGGTGCCCGTCTCAGTGGTACATCCCTTCAGGCTTTGGAGAATCAAGTGTCTTTGGAACTTCCTATGGAGCATTGTTTGATGGTAGGTTTCCTGGCTGTTCTCATTATCTATTGATGCCCAGTAAGTCATCCCACAACTTAAGTGTTTAAAACAACAACAACAAAATAAATTTTCTAGCTCAAGCCCTGTTATTTGGGTAGAGATTGGCAGAGAAACTCAACTCTGATCTATATAGTATCAGCTGGAGCATTTCATCTGGGACTGGAGGATCCACTTCCAAGATGGCTCACTCACAAGGCTGGCAAGTTGGTGCTAGCTGTCAGTTCCATTAATATTTTTTCTTGGGATGGTGTGGGCTTCCTTAAAGCCTGGTGTCTGGGATTGCAAGAGATTCCCAAGAGACAAGAAATAGAAACTGCCTGTTCATTAAAGCCTGGGCCTGGAAATTAGCACAAGATTATTTCTCTTGTCTTCTATTGCTCAAGTAGTCTTAAAGCCCAAATTCAAAGGGAGGAAGTATAGACACTACATCTTGATAGAAGGAGTCAAAAAATTGAGGTCATGTTTTAAAACCAGCACACTGAACCAATGCAGTATATCTTCTTCAACGTGCCCAATTCTCAGAGCCTTTTGATCTCTTCTTTCACTATCACTGCAGTTCTAGCATTTCTGTTTCGCTTAGTGTGAGCCATTACTTTCTCCAAACTTTCAAGAGTCCTTGCCAGTATGCTGATGGATACATAAAGCGAGATTTACCCCATAATGATAAACTCTATCGTATCGAGCTTAATGTTATATACTCCTTGATCCAGGAGATTCAGAATCCATTCCCATTCATATTTTCCTTGTCCTACCAGTACATCTTGGCTTGTTCCTGTAACCACTTCACAATTGGTCCTCCATTAGTAGGCCCATCACTTACCTAGTTTGGTTATATTGTAGCTTAACCTAGTAATTTGTCTAGTGGCCTGGAGAAGAAGTGAGGGTTTATCTTGAGGGAAACACATCCTATCTTAAAAGACAGTGGTCTCTCTAGTGTTTTCAAGTCTTTAACAGGGAAGAGTGGAATACTATTGCAACCCTGAAGGGTTCACAGAAATCATACATCTTAGAATCTCTCTTCTTTCCAGTTGTGGTCCCTGACCTTCTGGTAAAAACTTTCTGAGTTTGAGAATTAAAACTTATCTGGTTTTGTGCTATCATTATAATTAAGTTATGGGTCTCAATCCCACCTTTTTAGCTGGAGATGACAGGGATAAGAGACTATACTTCCCAAGAGGGATGATTAAGCACCTAAGCTTTCACAAATTTTCTACAATGTATTAATAGCTTTTATCAACAGCTATTCAATTCTTAATTTTTATAATTACGACTTCCACCAAACCTCTCAAATGTCTAAGACATTGACCCCACCAAGACATTCTCTTCCACCATTATTCCATCCAAGTTAATCATCATTGAAAGTGTTTAAATTGCACCTCCATCATTCCTCCAGGACATAACCAGCCTTCCAGCAAGTGACTCAGATTTCAAATTTCATTTTAGTTTCTGTTTCCAGGACCACTCTTGGTCCCAACTGTTGGTAAGGTTCTCTGGACAATAGATTTTGAGAAGGCAATTTACATGCAGCTGGCTTATTGGGGCATGTTCTCAAAAGCAGGAAAAAAGCTGTAAGGGAATTAGAAAGCTGAATTGTGCAGAAAGAAAAGTTGACATGTGGTACAATAGAGGACAATACAGGAATAGGATAGCCCTTCAGAGATGTCCTAAATTCAGGCAGGGAGGCAGAGCCTTGTACCCCTGCATCAAGAAGTCATTAGATGACAGCTTACCATTGGGATGGGGTAACCTTGGATGAGGCAGCTCCCTTTGGCCAAGACAATGATTGCAAGGGACTTAGCTATGAGTTCCCATGGACAGATGACACTCCTGGTAGCTGGGGAAATACATGCTTCTGTCCTGAAGTGGGTGATAAGTCATAATATCTACGATGTTGACAAGAGTACAAAAAGGAAGAGATGGCCCAAGGTGGAGGCTTAGCATCCACACTACGTCATTACCCTACAGCAAAGAACTGAGAAATCCAGTGAAACAGATACATATGACAATCTGGGAATGCAGAACAGAAAACAGAAGGATGAAGAGTTAGATAGAACATCAAAGGGAAGGAGAAATTCAATGAAAACAATGAATGAGAAGACTTATGGGCTGTAGGCGCCCTGCCAGCTGGCCCAGTACAGCGTGGCTATCTTGAGACAAAGTGAGCAGCGTTCCTGGATGAGAAGTACAGGAAGGGACTTCACAGAATCCCCAATAGGAGACAGAAATATGATGTAGGCAAATCGAGAGCAAACCAATGTAAGCAAAACATGAACTGGAGCTAAGGAGGAAAAGAGCAGGAAGGTGGGCGAGAGCCCTAATGATCCAGGTGACCATAGAGCAAGGAGGGAGACAGAAAATAGGGACAGAATTACTCACCAGCAGTGGTCCCTGATCATTTGGGAGGTTGGTGCTTGTTAAGTGGAGGATCTTTGGAGTGGTGGCTACAGATCCCCCACCTGGTCAGACTCTGGCAAGCCCTTCCCTTCTCATACTTGGTCAGGGCTGGGTCCTGATTGTCGGCTGCACTCTTTGGGAAGTGCCCTGACACCCATAGCAGAGACTGTGGGAACACATTCCTCCATTCATCTCCCCCTGCCCTCCTGGTGACCAGCAGTGAGCCCCCACTAACCCACCAGCCCAGTCATCTGCGGTGGACACTCCCATGCCGTTAGACTTGCAACTGGAGTCTTGTGCCCACCTCCACCCATCCCTTTGCCACCCCACCCACTTGGTGATCTTTGAAATGCACTCCACCACCAACCAGCAACTGGAGGTGTGAGACACTCCTCCCCGTTTCCAACGCTCCGCTTGCCCAGCAATTGGCACTGTGAGTTCCCATGCCACCCACCTGGTGACAGGTGACTTGTGCACTCTTGCCCTAACCACCTAGCAACTGATGGTGCACACAGAGAGTGCCCAATGCAATGACCAGAGAGAATGCTTACTGCCCACAACCTGGTGACTGGCCAGACAGACACATCACCACACCAACAACACTAGTCACTTCCTGACAGGCACCATCTACACCTCTGTCAAATGAAGAACAGGAGATCCTAGTGCCCTCATCCAACGTCCACCAACTGCAATGTCACACATCCCACACCCAAACCATTCCTGCAGGCCATCTGCACTTGCACTGAAACCCCTTGATACCTCACCACCTACTGAGATAAAAATTCATGCATGCAGAGTGGGCCTACCCCATCCATTTGGGTAGCACTCTGGCACAGTGGATATGGAAACTTCCTTCCCTGAACTCCATACTAACTGCTAGCACCAACCCAGAAGGACTCATGGTCCCACCAGTGCTGTGGAGGGACACTTATCACCCAACACTTGTCACTCAATATCAGGAAAATAATCTACTCTCTTACCTCCACTCAATTCGGTAAGGGAAGATTATATGAGCCTAAGCGCAGAGGACTCACACGTGGCTGTGACCGACCATACCTACTAGTGAGAGGAAATCACACCCAGCCAACAGACACCACCAAAGTCACGCATAGACCAGAACTACAAAACAACAATTAAAATGATACAAAGGAAGAAAGACATTCTAAAGAGAAAGAGAAGAAGCAAATCTCCAGAGACATACAAACAAAACAAATCAGCACAAAACAAACATACAATTAATAAACATATAAATAAATTAATACTTTATTGCCCCAGAGACAGCAGACAATAACAAATCACATGAAGAAGCAGGAGAAGACGGCTCAAACAAGTGAACAAAATAAAGGGGCAGAAAACCTTTCTGAGAAATAAATGGTAGTAGAACTATGTGATAAGGAATTCAAAAGACTTCTATATAAGATCCTTAAAAAGATCAAGGAAAAGACGTACAAAACCCTAGAATTCAGGAAAACAAAACAAGAAGAAAATGACAAAATAAATAATTACAAACCGTACATAAACGACAGCTAGAAATCAAGAAGATTAACAATAAAACATCAGAAATAGATAACTCAATGGAAAGACATAGAAGTAGAATTGAATCAATGGAAGAAAGAATCAGTGAAATAGAGGACAAATTCCTTCATACTAATTTTTTTATAAAACAATGAGGAAAAAGAATGAAGAAAAGTGAAGAAATCCTAGGAATTATGTGGGACACTATCAAAAGAAATAATTTACACATAATTGGAATTCCAAAAGAGGAGGAGGAAAAAAAAAGTACAGACAGAATTTTGGAGGATTAATTGGCAGAAAACTTCCCTAATATCATAAAGACAAGAAGGTTTCCATTCAAGAAGCTCAATGAACCCCGTGCAGGATAGACCCTAAAAGACAGTCGCCAAGACATATCATCATCAAACATTCAAAATCCAAAGACAAAGAATTCTGAGAGCAGCATGTGAAAAATGAAATATTACCTACAAAGGGGCACCAATAAGACTGAGCTCTGATTTTTCAGCAGAAACTATGCAAGTAAGAAGGCAATGAGATGACATGTATAAAATCCTGAAAGAAAAGACTTGCCAACCAAGAATCATACACACAGAAAAACTGCAAAACTATGACATTCCCAGATAAACAGAAATTAAGGGAATTTGTGAAAATCAGACCAATCTTACAAGAAATATTAAAGAGAGTCCTTCAGACAGAGAAACAACCACAGCAGACAACAACCATAGATTAAGACACATGACAGCATCACCCAGATACCAATCCAGATAAAGAATTCTCAAAAGTACAACACAAACGCAAAACTGAAAACAGGAAATCAGAGATGTCAATCTGTAAACAACAACAACTTTAAAACAGAAAGGGGGAATAAATAGGGTAGTTATAGAACTTCCATATGAAGAGGAAATCAAGGTGATATCAAGATATAACAGACTGTTTTAAATTTAGGAGGTAAAGGTAAATTTCAGAGTAACCACAAAGAAAATTAATAAATCTACTCACCAAATATAGAAGAAAATCAAAAAGACCCACCAAACACAAAATGAACGACAACAAAGAAATGAAAAGAAAATCCATAAACAAAAAGAACTCAGCACAGAAAATTAAGTGGAACAAAGAAACCGTTAACACCACAAACAAAAGAAAAGAAAAAAGCACAAAAAAATGGCAGCAGTAAATTCATACCTATCGATAATCATGCTGAATGTAAATGGCTTAAATGGACCAGTCAAGAGACAGAGAATGGCAGAATAGATAAAAAAAAATGACCCATCAATATGTTGCCTACAAGAGACATACCTTAGATACAAACACATAAATAGGTTATAAATCAAAGGCTGGAAAAAAATATCAAGCAAACAGTAACCAAAAGACAGCATGAGTAGCGATAATAATCTCAGATAAAATAGACTTTAAGTCAAAATCCATTATAAAAGACAAAGAAGGGCGTTATATTATGATTAAAGGGTCAATCCACCAAGAGGATATAACCCTAGTAAATATTTATGCACCCAATGACAGAACTCCAAAATACATAAAACAAACTCTAACAGAATTGAAAAGGGAAATAGACAATTCTACAATAATAGTATATTTTAACATACCACTTTCAATGATGGATAGAACAAAATAGAGAGAAAGTCAACAAAGATACAGAAGATCTAAATAACACAATCATCCAGCTTGACCTCATAAATGTATATGGAACACACCACCCAACAGCAGCACAGTACACATTCTTCTCCAGGGAACATGGATCATTTTCCAGAATAGACCATACTTTAGACCACAAATCAAGCCTCAATAAATTCAAAAGCATCAAAATAACACAAAGCATCTTCTTGGATCATAAGACTATAAAACTAGAAATCAAGGACAGAAAGAAAAAGAAAAAAATAAGTATATGAAACTGAATAACACCTTACTTAAAAACTACTGGATAATAGAATAAATTAAAAACTAAATTAAAAAATTCCTAGAATAAAATGAGAATGAAAACACAGCATACCAAAACCTTCGGGACACAGCAAAAACAATGCTCAGAGAGGAATTTATAGCAACAAAAGCATACATAAAAAAAAAAAAAAGGGCAAAAATCAATAGCTTAACCCGAAAACTCAAACAAATAGAAAAAGAACAGCAAATAAGTCCACAGTCACCAGAAGAAAGGAAAAAATAGAGACCAGAGCAGAAATAAATGAAATAGAAAATAGACAAACAACAGAAAGAATGAACAAGACTAGAAGTTATATCTTTGAGAAGATCAATAAAATTGACAAACTACTGGCCAAATTGACAAAGGAAAAAAATGAAAAGATGCAAATAACCAAAATATGAAATGAGATGGGTAACGTTACAACAGAACCAACTGAGATAAAAAGGATCAAAACACGATATGATGAAAAATTGTACTACAACAAATTTGAAAACCTGGAAGAAATGGACAGATTTCTAGAAACACAATATCTACCATACTAACACAAATAGAGGTAAGAATTTGAACAGACCCATAACAAAAGAAGAAATCATAAAAAAAAAAAAACCCCAACAACAACAACAAAAATCCCTGGCCCAGGTGGCTTAACTGGAGAATTCTACCACACATTCAGAGAAGAGTTGACACCAATTCTACTCAAACTATTCCAGAACATAGAAAAGGAAGGAATACTATCTAATTCATTCTATGAACCCAGCATAACCCTGATACCAAAGCCAGGCAAAGACACCAGAAAGAGAAAATTACAGACAAAAATCCCTCATGAATATAGATGCAAAAATTCTCAGAAAAATTCTAGCCAACAGAATTTAGCAGCATATTAAAAAAAATAATACATTATGATCATGTAGGATTTATAGCAGAGATGAATGGATGGTTCAACATTAGAAAATCAATGTAAACCACTACATAAATAAAACAAATATTTCTGATAAGATCTAATCTCTAAAATATATAGAAAACTTCAACAACTCAAAAACAAAAAGACAAACAATCCAATAAAAAATGGGCAAAGGACATGAACAGACACTTCACCAAAGAGGACATTCAGGCATACAACTGGCGTTCAGGCATACACGAAAAGATGTTCATGATCATTAGCCACTAGAGAGAAGCAAATCAAATCAAAACTACAATGGGATACCAACTTACCCCTGCAAAAATGGCAATGATAAAAAAACAGAAAACAACAAACGCTGGCAAGGTTATGGGGGGAGTAGAGTATAATACGTTACTTGTGGGATTTTAAAATGGTACAACCACTATGGAAAACAGTATTGCACTTTCTCAAAATTCTAGAGATAGAAATACTTAAGATCCAGCAATCTCACTGATAGGTATATATCTTAAAGATATAAGAGCAGTGACACAAATAGACATATGTACACTTATGTTCATTGTAACATTATTCACAATAGCAAAAAGATGGAAACTGCCTAGGTGCCCAATGACTGATGAATGGATAAACATATTGTGGTACATACATACAATGAACTACTATGAAAGTATAAAGAATAATGAGAAGTCCATGAAACATAATATGGATAAATCTGGATGACATTATGCTGAACAAAATGAGTCAATTACAAAAAGACAAATATTGTATGGTGCCATTATTATAAGAAGTCAAGCATAGATATACATACAGAAAACAAAGTTATTTGATGGTTACCAAAGATGGGATGAGGAGGAAGGGAGAATCACTTTCTGGATAGTAGACACTTGTTACTTTTGGTGATGGAGAGGAAAGACTAAATATGAGTGAAGTCAGCACAACTTGACCAAGGCAAATAAAGACACTAAGAAGTACATGAGAAAATGAGAAAAAGGGACAATTTTGGTAAATGTTATAGCATATGTAACTTTACAGCAACAGTAAAAGCAAACAAAAAATATGTGTGTGGTTATGTAGGCAGATATGTATGCATATATGTGAATAGAAAGGAGAATATGAGTAAAAGCACGTGTGTATAAGTGTATCTGTAGGCATATGTATATACACATTTGTGTGTGCTACATATATATCCACATACATAACAAACAATGTAGGGGGCACAGTCACAGACACAACCAAACAAATCATGGGATTGGTTTACTGGGTTAAAAGGCTCAGGATCATAGTCTTGGGGGACAGTTTAGTCAACTGGCATAACATAGTGCACAAAGATAGTGTTCTACATCCTAATTTGGTGAGTAGCACCTAGAGTCTTAAAAGCTTGCATGCGGCCTTCTAAGATACAACTATTGTTCTCTACTTATATGGAGCAAAAGAGAATGAAGGAAATCAAAGTCTTAAAGAAGAAACTAGCCCATGGGACTAATAGCCCATATGAACCACAGCCTCTTCTAACTTGAGACCAGAAGAACTAGATGGTGCCTGGCTACCACTGGTGACCATTTTGACACAATAGAAGGTCCTGGATAGGATGGGAGACAAATATAGAACCAAAGTCAAGTTCCTAAAGAAGGCCAGACTTATTGGACCTATAGAGACTAGAGGAACCCCAGAGACTATCGCCCTAAGGTAAACTTTGAACTTGGAATTGAAGCTATTTCTGAAGGTCACCTTTATGCAGATAATAGTTTGTCTTACAAAATAAACATGCTGGTGAGTAATGTGCTCTCTTAAACAACTATGTGAGACTAAAGGGTCAACATTTACCCAAAAGGAAAGATAAGAAGTCAAGGAGGGGAAGGGAAGCTAGATCAATGTAAACAGAACAAACAGAAAGGAAATAATGAGAATGCTGACACATTGTAAAAATTGTAACCAATGGCAAGAAACAATTTGTATAAAAATTTGCTAATTTGCTGTATAAACTTTCACCTAAAACACACTAAATTATTATTAGAAAAGAAAAAAGATAAAATATTCTAAAATTAAAGAAAGATTTCATTAGGCTACAGTTCTGATGTTTGAAATAAACGTACTTTGTATTTAAAAAAATGAGTACAAAAAGGTCGAAAATGCAAATGTGAACCAAAAGAAAGCTTACAGAGTAATTTAAGAACCGATAAAATAAAGGGTAAAGGAAAAATGAAATGATGAAAGGATATATAGAGCCTGAAAATAAACTATCATAAACCTATATGTACGTAATAATTTAGACTGAAACACACACATACACAAAACAAGACCTTGGGTTAAATACAGCCATGATTGAAGAGTCAGAGGCTAATCCTGATTAAAGGCTATTCATTGGGAGAAACTGTAAACCAAGAGAGACTTGCCATGGGTATAGCTTGAGAAATAGAAAGGGATTTCTAGAAAATGCAAAGAGCCAAGTAAATAAAACAATCTAGGTATAATCCAGTGGAAAACAATGGACTTTATTCTATTCACTAAATCAGTTCTGTATTTCTTTCCCTTACTTAATATATGCTCAACTGATATTAGCCCAATGATGGTAACAATCTATTAAACATACTATAAATCTTATCAATCAACTCACAACAGAGTTTTTATGCATGCTATACCCAGATATTTCTAGTGATCTATCTCTGTGGGCCATTAAAATCTGTAAATTTATTCCTTTAGGGAAAAACTTATTAACTCCATTTTGAACATTCCCACTAAAAAGTAAGGACCATGAAAGCTGGTGTGTTTTTGCTCTTGCTTTCCTAACCCCAAAATCACAGACTTTCTTCTATATTTTCTTCCCAAGGTTTTAGTTTTCAGTTTCACATTTAGATCTGTGGTCCATTTTAAGTTAAGTTTTATATATGGTATGAGGTATGGATCACATTTTATTTATTTTTCATATGGAAATTAAATTGTTCCATTATCATCTATTGAAAAAAATCAACTATTTCTCCACCAAATCACCTTCTTTCTTTTGTTGAAATCAAATGACTATGTGGATCTATTTCTGGACACTATCTTGTTCCATAGATTTACTGTCTTCACACTAATACCACATTGCCTTGATTACTGAAGCTCTGCAATAAGTCTGGAAATCAGGTAGTGTAAGTCTTCCAATTTTCTTCTTCATTTTCAAAGTTGTTTTAACTTTTCTAATTTCTTCGCATTTCCCTATTAATTTTAGGATCAATGTGTCAACTTATACAAAAAAGCTGAAATTGGGATTATATTGTATATATAGATCAGTTTGGGGAGATTTGACATCTTAATATTATTGAGACTTCCAATCAATGAATATATCTGTCCACTTATTTAGTTTTCTTTTTTAAATTTCTCTCAGCAATGTTTTGAAATTGTCAATGGACAGGTATTGTATACCTTTTGTCAGATAATCCTTAACTATGTCATACTTTTTGATGTTATTGTAAATGATATTTTTTAAAATTTCGATTTCTGATTATTTTTGCAAGTATATAGAAATGTAATTTACTTTTGTATATTCATCTTATAAAATTGGTAAGTTCACTTATCAGTTCTAATAGTTTCTTAGTAGATTCCACAGGAATTTCTACATTGATAATCATGTTACTTACTAATAAATCAAAAACAAAACCCATTGCCATCGAGTTGATTCTGACTCATAGTGACCCTATAGGACAGACTAGAACTGCCCTATAGGGTTTCCAAGAAGAGATTGGTGAATTTGAACAGCTGACCTTTTGATTAGCAGCCAAGCTCTTAACCACTGAGCCACCAGGGCTCCTGTTTACTAATAAGGAGTGTTTTATTTCTTTCTTTCTGCTCTACTTGCTTTTATTTCTTTTTCTTCCCTAATTGTACGATGTAGAACCTCCAATAAAATGTTGAATAAAGTGGTGAGAGTGGGCATTCTTGCTTTGTTCCTATCTTAGGAAGTTAGCTTAGTCTTCCACAATCGAGAATGACATTAGTCGTAGGTTATTATAGATGACTTTTATTAGGTTAAGAAAGCTTCTATTTCTAGTTTTTCATAAAGAATAGATATTAGGTTTTGCTAAATGCTTTTCTGCATCTGAGATGATCTTTTTCTTTTTGAGTTAATATAGTGAATTACGTTGATTGATTTTCAAACATTAAACTAACTTTGCATTCTTGAGATAAACCTCACTTGGTAATGCTGTATTATCCTTTTAATATTGCTGGATTCAGGTTGCTAACATTTTGTTAAGAATTTTTGTTCAGAAGTAAAAGTATCTCTATTTGTAGATGATATGATCTTATACACAGAAAACCCCAAAGAATCCACAAGAAAACTACTGGAACTAATAGAAGATTTCAGCAAAGTATTAGGATACAAGATAACATACAAAAATCAGTTGGATCCCTCTACACCAACAAAGAGAACTTCAAAGAGGAAATCACCAAGTCAATAACATTTACAGCACCCCAAGAAGATAAAATACTTAGGAATAAATCTAACCAGATACATAAAAGACCTATACAGTGAAAACTATAAGGCACTGCTCCAATAAACCAAAAGAAACCTGCATAAGTGGAAAAACATACCTTGCTCATGGATAGGAAGACTCAACATTGTGAAAATGTCAATCCTACCCAAAGCAATCTACAGATACCATGAAATCCCGATCCAAATTCCAAAGGAATTTTTTAATGGAGAAACAAATCACCAACTTCATTTGGAAAGGGAAGAGGCCCTGGATAAGTAAAGCATTACTCAAGAAGAAGAACAAAGTGGGAGGCCTCACACTACCTGATTTTAGAACCTACTATACCTCCACCATAGTCAAAACAGCCTGGTACTGGTACAACAAGAGGTACATAGACCACTGGAACAGAATTGAGAATCCAGACATAAATTCATCCACCTATGAGAAGCTAATATTTGACAAAGGCCCAAAGTCTGTTAATTGAGGAAAAGACAGTCTCTTTAACAAATGGTGCTGGCATAACTGGATATCCATCTGCAAAAAACTGAAACAAGACCCATACCTCACACCATGCACAAAAACTAAGAATGGATCAAAGCCCTAAATATAAAATGTAAAACAATAAAAATCATGGAAGAAAAAATAGGGACAATGCTAGAAGCCCTGATACAAGGCATAAAAAGAATAGAAAACATAAGTAACAATGCACAAACACCAGAAGAGAAACTAGATAACTGGAAGCTCCTAAAAATCAAACACTTATGCTCATCAAAAGACTTCACCAAAACAGTAAAAAGGTAACCTATAGACTGGAAAAAACTTTTTGGCTATGACAAATCCGATCAGTGTCTAGTCTCTAAAATCTACAAGATACTGCAAAACCTCAACAAGAAAAAGGAAAATAACACAATTAAAACATGGGTAATGGATATGAACAGGCACTTCACCAAAGAAGATATTCAGGTGGCTAACAGACACATGAAGAAATGCTCATGATCATTAGCCATTAGAGAAATGCAAATCAAAACTACAATGAGACACCATCTCACCCCAGCAAGGCTAGCATTAATCCATAAAACACAAAATAATCAATGTTACAGAGGTTGTGGAGAGACTGGAACACTTATACACTGCTGGTGGGAATGTAAAATGGTACAACCACTTTGGAAATTGATTTGGCCCTTCTTAAAAAGCTAGAAATAGAAGTACCATACAATCCAGCAATCCCTCTCCTTGGAATATAGTTTAGAGAAGTAAGAGCCATCACACAAATAGATATATGCACACTCATGTTTATTGCAACACTGTTCACGATAGCAAAAAGATGGAAACAACCTAGGTGCCCATCAACAGAAGAATGGATAAACAAATTGTGGTATAGTCACACAATGGAATACTACACAACGATAAAGAACAACGATGAATCTGTGAAACATCTTATAACATGGAGGAATCTGGAGGTATTATGCTGAGTTTATTTAGTCAATTGCAAAAGGACAAATATTGTATAAGACCGCTATTATAAGAACTCAAGAAAACATTTAAACACAGAAGAAAACAGTCTGTGATGGTTATGAGTGTGGGGAGGGATGGAGACGGTTATTCACTAACTAGATAGTAGACAAGAATTATCTTAGGTGAAAGAAAGGATAGCACACACTACAGGGGAAGTCAGCACAACTGGACTAAACCAAAGCTAAGAAGTTTCCTGAATACAGTCAAACACTTTGAGGGACAAAGTAGCTGGGGCAGACGTCTATGGACCATGCTTTTAGGGGACATCCCAGTCAACTGACATAACAAAGTTTATTAAGAAAATGTTCTGCATCCTACTTGGTGAGTGGCTTTTGGGGTCTTAGAAGCTAGTGAGTGGCCATCTAAGATGCACCAATTTGTCCCAACCCATCTAGAATAAAGGAGAATGAAGAACACCAAAGACACAAGAAAAGTATTAGCTCAAGAGACAGAAAGGGCCACATAAACCAGAGACTGCATCAGCACAAGACCAGAAGAATTAGATGGTGCTGGGCTACCACCAATGACAACCCTGACAGGGAACACAACAGAAAGTCCCTGATGGAGCAAGAGAAAAGTAGGGTGCAGAACTCGAATTCTAGTAAAAATACCAGACTTAATGGTCTGACTGAGATTGGAGGAACCCCAGAAAGCATGGCCCCCGTAGTCTCTGTCAACCCAGAACTAAAACCATTCCTGAGGCCAACTCTTCAGGCAAAGATTAGACTGGACTAGGGGACATAAAATGATACTTCTTGGCTCAAGTAGATTGATGAGACTAAATGGGCAGCTCCTGTCCGGAGGTGTTATGAGAAGGCAAAGAGGGGCAGGAGCTGGTTGAATGGACACAGGAAATCAAGGGTGGAAAGGAGGAGTGTGCTCTCACAGTATAGAGAGAGCAATTAGGGTCATATAACAATGTATGTATAAATTTTTGTATAAGAGACTAACTTGAATTGTAAACTTTCACTTAAAGTACAACAATAAAATTTTAAAAAAAGAATTTTTGTTCACAAGAGATACTAATTTGTAGTTTTCTTGATTAATGTCTTTGGTTGTTTTTTTTCAAGAAGTTTTTTTAAATTTTTTTAAAAAATGTTTATTTTGGTAAAACATATATAACAAAAAGTTTGCCATGTTAACCATTTTTAAGTGTACAATTCACTGTCATTAATTACATTCACAATGTTGTACAATCATCACCACTATGAATTTCCAAAAGATTTTTATTACCCTAAACAGAAACTTACTACCCCTTAAGCAATAACTTCCCTTTCCCCTAGCTCCCAAGTCCCTGGTAACCACTAATAAACTTCTAAGTCTATGCATTTGCCTATTCTAGATATTTAATATAAGTGAGATTATACAATATTTGTACTTTTGTATCTGACTTATTTCACTTAGCATAATGCTTTTAAGGTTCATCCATTTCATAACATATATCAGAACATCATTTCTCTTTATAGCTGAATAATACTCCACTGTATGTATACGCAACATTTTATTTACTCATTCATCTGTTGATGGGTACTTAGATTGTTTCCACCTTTTGGCGATTGTGAATCATGCTGCAATGAACATCGGTATACATTTGTCTGTTTTAAGTTGCTGCTTTCAATTCTTATGGGTATATACTTAGGAGTGGAATTGCTGGGTTATATGGTATGTTTAACTTTTTGAGTCACCTCCAAACTGTTTTCCAAATCAACTGCACATTTTACATTCCCACCATCAACACACGTGGGTTCCAATTTCTCCACATTCTCACCAACATTTGTTATTTTCATTTTTTCTGACAAAAGCCATTCTAGTGGATGTGGAGTGGTATCTCACTTTGGTTTTGGTTTGCATTTCCTTAACGACTAATGACGTGGAGCATTTTTTGTATGCTTGTTGGCCTTTTGTATCTCTTCTTTGGAGAAATGTCTATTTAAGTCCTTTATTTTTTAATTGAGTTATCTTTTTGTTGTTGAGTTGTGTAAGTTCTTTATGTATGCTGGATATTAAACTCTTATCAGATATATGGTTCTCCAAATTTTACTTCCATGACATAGATTGTCTCTTCACTTTCTTGAAAAAATTCTTAGATTTACAAAAGTATTTAATTTTGATGAAGTCTGATTTATCTACTTTTTCTTTGTTGTTCATTCTTTGGAGTCATATTATAAGAATCCATTGTTAAAAACAAGGTTTTGGAGCTCTACCCCTATGTTTTCTTCTAAGAGTTTTACGGTTTAGTTCTTCTATTTAGATTACTAGTTCATTTTGAGTTAATTTTCATATATGATGTGAGGTATGGGTGCAGCTTTATTTTTATTCTTGTGGAGATTCAGTTATCTCAGTACTATTTGTTCAAGGACTATTCTTTTCCCCCAAAATGGACTTGACACTCTTGTCAAAAATCAGCTGGACATAGATGTATGGATTTATTTCTGCACTGTCAGTTCTATTCCGTTGGTCTATGTGTCTTATGACAGTGTCACATTGTTTCCATTACTGTAACTTTAGAGTATGTTTTGAAATCAGGAAATGTGATTCATCTTACTTTTTTCTACTTTTTCTTGATTGCTTTGGCTATTTGGGCCCCACTACAATTCCATATGAGTTTCAGGATCAACTTTTCCATATCTGTAAAAAAGACTGTTGGGATTTTGATAGGGATTGTGTTAAATCTGTAGACCACTTTGGGTAATATTGATATTTTAAAAATATTAAGTCTTCCAATTCATGAGAAAACGATGTAGTTCCATTTATTTAAATCTTATTTCTTTCAGTAATGTTTTATAGTTTTCATTCTGCAAAGTCTTTCACCTCCCTGGTTAAATTTACCCCTAGGTATTTGATTCTTTTTGATACCATTGTAAATGAAATTGCTTTCTTAATTTTATTTTCAGCTTGTTCATTGCAGGTATCTTTCTCTGCCTTTAACGTCAGAATAATGTTCACCTCATAAAGAAGTTAGAAGTTTTCTCTTCTCTGTAATTTTCTAGAAAAAATTGATAGAATCTGTATCATTCTTTTCTCAAATATTTGGTAGACTTAATCAGTAAAGCTGAGTCTGAAGTATTCTTTTGATGAAGGGTTTAAATTGAAAATAAATTTCTTCCGTAAATATAGGATTGTTCGGATTACCTGAGAAGATTCAAATTACTGTATAATGTTGCTCATCTGATAGTCTTACTACTTAAGACAACTGGAAAAAAAAAGGAGACTTCCCCAGCACTAGAGACGTATAAGGGATAGAATAAAAAGGGAATGAAAAAAAAAAAAAAACTAATTGTAATAAGAAGCTCTTATTACTTACTCATGAATTATAGCAGTGAAGGGGAAAAGTATGACTAGGAATTTTCTTAATAAAAATACACCTAAGTTTATAAGGTTGATTCTATTCAGATTTCATTAAGTTATATAATCATGTACAGTTTATAAAGGTAGATAGCTCATGGGTTAGTAATGCAAAATATTTCATATTAGTGCTGATATAATTAAGATAGTATAAATGTCAATAAATGAAAAATACTTCATATATTTATTCACAAACTCATTTATACAGTCATTAATTCAGTTTCTTAATGAATTCATGAAATTATTCATTCCAAATCATCATTTATTGAAGGCTTATGTGCCAGGTACTCTTCTAGGTCCTGGAAGTTTAGCAGTGGACAATAAATACCACCATAAGCAAACAAATATGAAAATACCAGCTGACAGTAAATACCATGATAAAAATAAAGCTGGAACATGTGAAAAAGAAACTCCTGGAGAATGTTTTAGATAGAAAGATGAGAAATGTATTAATAAGGAGATGAAATTTAAGTTGAAATCTCAATGGAACTGGCCACAAACACATTTAGAGGACAAATAATTAATTCAAAGGGAAGAACTAGGAAAAAAGATGGTGGAATAAGCTGGGCTTATCTGAGGATCAGAGTCCCTGGATGGTGTAAGCAGTTAACTTACTCAGCTACTAACCAAAAGATTGGTGATTCAAATCCACCTAGAGGTGCCTTAGAAGAAAAGCCAGGAGGTCTACATCTGAAAAATCAGCCACTAAAAGCCCTGTGGAGCACAGGTCTACTTTGACACACAGAGGGTGGCCATGAGTCAGAATCAGCTCAAAGGCAACTGGTTATCTGAGGATCTATGAGGCAAATGGAGATGGAGCAGAGTGATGGAAATAGAGTGGATAGAAGTAAGAGAAATAGAGATGATCTACATATAAAGCATTTTAGATCAAGGAGCTTTAGTGTTAGTGAGATGAGAATCTCTTGGAGGGCCTCAAGCAGAGAAGTGACAACAGTTGATTTATGTTTCTTAAAAGATCACCCTGGCTACTACATGAAGAATAGACTGGGCAAGAGTGGAAACGAGGAAATGAGGTAAAGGATGGTAGTGATTTGACAAGGATGCTAATGATAGAAATGGTGATAAGTGAATGAATTTGTGTTATGCTTTGGACATAGACAGGACATTGGATTGGATTAAGAGGTTAAGGAACAGTCCTGTCCGGTTAACTCGCCTATTTTTGGCCAAATAAACTTAGTGTAGTGTTACCATTTCCTGAGATAGGAAGCAAGTAATAAGAAGATTTGAGGGGATGGAAATTAAGACTCCTTTTTGGATATTTTAAGTTTCAAGTATCTACTAGATACTCCAAAGAAAAGGTCAAGTAGGCCTTTCTATATATAAGTGCAGATTTCAGAGGGGTATCATTTTTTCATTCACGCATTTACTAATTCCACAAACACTTATTAAGAGCTTGTTATATGTTACATAACTGTGCTAGTAATGGGGATATTAATATAAGGAAGAAGTAAGATTATCCATTACTTTATTTATTTATTTATTTGTTTTAACCTAGATTTTTTTCTGGTATTACAATTAAACTAAGCTCTCCCCCACAATTCTTAATTTTTGTAACTTTAATCTTTTCTTTAATTCAATTTTTTAATTGTCCTTCAGATGAAGGTTTACAGAACAAACTAGCTTCTCATTAAACAGTACACATATTGTTTGATGACATTGGTTAACAACCCCACAACATGTCGACACTCTCCCTTCTCAACCCTGGGTTCCATATTACCAACTTTTCTGTCCCCTCCTGCCTTTTATATATAGTATCATATCATTAGTATCATTACTGCTGAGTAATCAGAGCTTTGTCTTATTGTTTCCCTTGTGTATGTAACTTTTCATTTTTCTTGATCTGCTATGAAGATTCTTTCTTTGTCTTTGGTTTTAGCAAGTGTGATTATGATATGCCTTGGTGATTTTCTTTTGGGGTCTATCCTATCTGTGATTTGCTGAGCTTCTTGGATGGTCATCTTTTCTTCTTTCATGATATTAGGGAAGTTTTCTGTCAACAATTCTTCAACGATCCTCTCTGTGTTTTCCATTTTCTCCCCCTGTTATGAAACTCTGATCACTTACAGATTTTTCCTTTTGATCTTACCCCACATCATTCTCAAGGCTTCTTCATTTTTAATTGTCCTTTTTTCTGATTTTCCTCAAAGTTGTATCCAAGTGTTTATATTCAGTTTTGCTGATCCTGTCTTCCATTGTTTCCAACCTGCTCCTCAGACCTTCTATGACACTGTCCATTTCTGAAATCTTGCCGTTTATTTTTTGGATTTCTAGTTGTTGTTTTTGTATGATTTCTAGTTGTGAATTTATTTTGGTGTTTTATTCCTGTATTATTTTACTGAATTCTTCCATTTTTTTGTCTGTATTTTCCATGAATTTTTCTGCCTTTTCCATGAATTTTCTTATTTTTTCCTCATTTTTGTCTGCTTTTTCCTTCAACTCTTGGATAGCTCTGAATATTAGAGTTTTGAGTTCCCCATCAGGTAGTTCTAGTGCTTTTACTTCTACTGGAAACTCATCTGGTGTTTTATTTTGGACACTTACTGGTACCATCCTGTCCTGTTTTTTTTTATATGTTTTGATATTATCTGCTGTCTTTGGGACATTCAGTATTCTCTTCATCTATCGATTGTAGATTTGTTTGTTTCATCCTGCTTTATTGTTTTATTTGGTTATGTCTGAGCAGGCAGGCTGTGCATTCCTTGTTATTTGCTCGTTTGTGGGTGTGATACTTTTCATCTCCTTGCCCAATGGCAGGGCCAGTCACTATGTTATGGTGCAGCAGGCAGTTCAAGTTGAAGAGGAGGGGCTGGGATGGGTTGTTTGTGGCATGTATGGGGCCAACAGGGCAGTCCCGAGGTCAGCACAGGGCAGGTTCAAGTAGACCGTGCCTGTGCTGCTCAGGGGTGTGATGTTCAGCACACAGTGCAGGTAGACAGGAGGGAGGGAGGAGGTTGTGATGTGTGGAGCTAAGATGGGTGTTGGAAAGAAGAAAGAAAGGAGAGAGAAACAGGGGCAAAAAATAAACAAATAAAAAAGTGTTAAAGGAGCTTGCTGTTGGAATGGAGAGATGAGAAACTGATAAGTGGAGAAAATCAAAAAGGAAAAAAGAAAAAGAGAAAAAAAAATAAAAAGAAGAAGAAATTCCCCCAGAGATCCCACTGGTGACGGGGTAAGTGGTTCCCAGGCCTTGGGGCTCAGCTGGTCTAGAAGGGGAGAGATGGCACACAGTACCAGGTATTCAGGAGAGAGGAAGGGAAGGAAAGCAGAGAGAGATGAGAAACTGAGAAATGAAGAAAAACAAAAAGCAAAAGAAAAAGAGGAAAAGAGAAAAGAAAGGAAAAGAAAAAAGAAAGGAAAAGGGAAAAGAAAAAATAGATAAATAAACAAACAAACAAATAAATAAATAAGTACGAAGAAAGACCCCCAGGGATCCCACCGGCCTGGCTGCACTGACCAGGAAAGTGGCTCTCAACCGGCACAGTATAGCCTGTCTAGAAGGGGCAGAGATGGCACACGGCATTAGGTATTCAGCAGACAGAAAAAGAAGGTAAATATAGAGAGATGAGAAGCGAGAAATGAAGAAAGACAAAACGGAAGAAGAAAAAGAAAAAAAAAAAAATACCTCCAAGGATGCCATTGGCGAGGCTGCACAGATTGGGATGTGGCTCCCAAGCCACACAGAACAGCCCGGCTACAAGGGGCTCCCAAGCCACAAAAAAGAAATAGAAAACAAACAAACAAAAAAAGACCCCGGGGATCCCACCAGCATCGCGGTGTGGACTAGGGAAACAGTTCCCCAGCTAAGCGGCACTTCACAGCCTGTCAAGAAGAAGCAAAGGTGGCACACTGAGCCAGGAGTTTGAGAGAAAGGAGGAGGAGGAGATGAGAGGTGGGGAAGAAACCAGAGGAAGCTGTAAAAAGCAACACCAGCAACAAAGAAATGGGACTGAAGGAGCCGGCCAGTGTGGGCAGGGCGAATACAAGTGGCAGGGAGCCGGCCCCTCCTGGCCAAGTGACCACAGCCAGCTAGGAAGTGGCGGAGGCCAAGCAGGGGGAGGTTGGGTGAGGGGTGGGAAAGCGTGTCTCTCTGGTTACCAAGTGTTCTGTCTCCTGCTGGGAGCTCCGTGAAGCTGCTTTCCCATAGTCCCTGTCCACTGGTCTCCAACAGGAGTCCAAGATGGTGAATCTGTGCTGCTTTAGCTAATAGGGGACCTCCACTCATATCTTTCCTCATTCTCTGTTCTCTGTCAGTTTCTTATTCCGTTTGGTGCTTGGCTGAGTCCTTTATCTCTTCATTTGATGCTTACGGTTCCAGGATTCAAGTCTGTCTGTTTTACTTAGTTTTTTGGGTCTTTGCTGTGGAGGAATGGCGTGGTGCTTCTGTCTATAGTGCCATGTTCTATTCCTTACTTTAAAATGTTCCCCTTATAGTAGGAGAGACAGACATATAAATGCTTAGTTACTACACAGTGTGATAACTGCTATGATAAAGGAAGGAAAAGAGTACTTTAAATTTTAGATGATGGCACAATCGAGTCTGCTTGAGGGATAAGTAAAGAACTTAGTAAGAGGTTGACATTTCCAGAGTTGTTAAAATTTTGAAGTTGATAATATTTTATCTTTAGTATAAAAATGATGCCAAGTTACTGGTGAATAGTGTCTAGGGTCTTAAAAGCCTGTGAGCAGCCATCTAATATACTCCACTGGTCTCACCACTTCAGGAGCAAGGGAGAATGAAGAGAACAAGATACAAGGAAAAGATTAGTCCAAAGGACTAATGGACCACAGCTACCACGGCCTCCACCAGACTGAGTCCAGTACAGCTAGATGGTGCCCGGCTACCACCACTGACTGCTCTGAATGGGATCACAATAGAGGGTCCTGGACACAGCTGGAAAAGGATGTAGAACAGAATTCTGACTCCCAAAAAAAGACCAGATTTACTGGCCTGACAGACTGGAGAAAACCCAAGAGTATGACCCCCGGACACCCTTTTAGCCCAGTGGTGAGGCCCCTCCTGAAATTCGTCATTCAGCCGGGGATAGGACAGCCTCATAAAACAAAACAGGACTAATGAAGCACAGCAGTCCAGGGACAGGGACTAGAAGGCAGGAAGGGACAGGGAAGCTGGTAATAGGGAACCCAAGGTTGAGAAGGGACACGATTGACATGTCATGGGGTTGTAAACCATTGTCACAGGGCAATATGTGTACTAACTGTTTAATGAGAAACTTTGTTCTGCAAACCTTCATTTAAGGTACAAAAAAAAAAAAAACAAACCAGAATTATCTATGTGAGATCAAATTGACAATAGCAACTCAAAATGTTTGATGGGAAGCCTAGGGGACAGTGAGTTGAAGATAATGGTGATGGAATAATCTGGAAAAGGATAGTGAGAATAGCAGCACAACTTGAAGAATGTAATGGATGTCACTGAATTGTACATGTAGAAACTTCCAAAATGGTGCAACTTTGGCTATGTATATTTTCACCAAAAAAAAAGGTCCTCAAGGTCGAGAAGGGAGAGTGTTGACATGTTGTGGGGTTGTTAACCAATGTCATAAAACAATATGTGTACTGACTGTTTAATGAGAAACTATTTGTTCTGTAAACCTTCATCTAAAGTACAATTAAAATATTAAAATAAAACAAAAACAAAAAAATGATGCCAAGTTACTAGTGTAAAATTTCTGAAGATAATCTTATAAATATGTATGAGATTTTTGAAAGCATAGCTTAAAATCTTCAGGAAGACACCATGGGGAATTATCCCCAAATACAAATAGAGACAAACAAAAGACTCAACATACAGCATACACTGAAAGTAGAACATTTCTTTTCTTGTTGCTTTTTGTCTGATTAGTTTTATCACCTCTTTTGGATACCATACTATCCAATGAATAACTCAGTTGGCATCCACTTCCTTTCCATCTCCTTTCTTAAGGTATGTTTAAAAAACAGCAAAAGTGCCCACATCTTACAGGCAGTTTCTTGGCAACACAGAAACAAAATAGTGTTTTCAAATGCGTACTGCTGTTATCACCTACTCTGCTTAATTAAGGACTTGGTTGACTTCTTGCCTTACCTCTGTCTGTTTCTGTTTTACATATAGCCTTGAAAGCAGCAGTCAAGCTGCTTAAAACCAAAAGTTTAATTGCATCTTGTTCCCTCCTAGAAACTGTGAGTGTAGAGGGAGAGAAAGGGGAATTAGGTAGGTATTTTTCCTCATTAGAACAGATGATGTATTCCCAGCTAGGGTCAAGAAACAAGGAGGCTCTGAGTGGAGGAAGCAAGAGGAGGACATTTACCACCTCTCTGGTCTCTCTTCAGTTAGTAATAGGATACACACAGCTGTAGTCAGGGACAGAACACTTTAAGAACAGGAGTGGTATGCTTCTAGCCCAAGAAGGCATCTAATTTTCAAGGTCATCACAAGAAATAATTTGCCTTCTTTGCCATTCTGATCTTTCCTAAGTGTTTTTGAAACTCAATGTTGCTTATCCAAAGCCCATGGTTGTTTCCTGACTCCTTGCTTTAATCCATTTATTCTACCACTTTGGTCTTATCCTCTACCTATATCAATGTCTTTATTCATAGTTCTGCATGGGTTGGTCCCTTTTCTAATTACACTTTCCCTTCTGGGGAACTTTCTGATATATAATACGTCAGGCCTTCTCAGACTGTACAATTGCAGATGTTCAGTGGGCCAGCCTTCTGCCAGAAAAAGATCCTTCCCATTCTATCTTGGCACTTTGCTTCTACAACCTGATCCTTCATGCTTTGATTAGGGTCTACTCATTGGACATCAGCTCCTGCAAAGTTCCGTAATTGGGAAGCTTGCATGTGGTCTTATTATTATTATTATTATTTTTTTGGAGAAGTACATGTTTTTAGATCACCAGGCAACTTTCCTTTTGAAAATATAAAAACTCCACCATAAATTCAAGCATAAGTGATAGGTATTAGGCTTTTCTCTGCTTCTTAGATTACCATGGTGAATTAAAAGATGACTAACATTTATTATCTACATGAGTATGTTTGTGAATAGTTACTCAGTAGGCTATGACCGAGTAATTGCAGTTGCCTTCAGTCTTCAAGTACAGCAGATGGAGTTTTTTAGGAATAATCAACGACACATCAGCTTTCTACTTGTTTTCACTCATATCAGTGGCCATTCTTTAGTCACACACTCACACATAGATTCACATATGCACACATACATACACATTCAAGCATACTCCATTTTACACATACAATACATTGTCCCTCCTCCTCCCCCTCCACTCGAACATTCCATATCCATTTGACTCTAATGGAAAATGTCCCTCTGAGTGAAAGGAATCACTTGGTTATCCAATGAACTGAAGCTGAAGAGATAACACACTCACAGTTATCAAGAAATCCTCCTAGGAGATTGATATCTGCAAATGAAATCAAATGGCAGCTGAAAGTGATAGCTTCAAAACTGTCTTACCCTCCTGTTTGATATTGATCTTTCCTACATGTGCCAGCTCATTATCTGACGGGTAGAGGGGATTGCGACTTGACATAGTCCGTGGTAGTTTTACAAGAGGGAGGAGGAAGGGAGCAGCCTGTCTGCTGCAATGTTCTGATTGACAGAGTTTTGTACTCCACAAGTGATGGCATGATATACTTATATGGGAAGAAAAGTATTTATTCATGGATTAAAGTTACCTTTAAATAGCATGGAGATCTTGTTATAAATGATAATAAAACTCATCATATGCAATTCTAGTCGAGGCTAGTATTTAAAACTGTATTAACATGGAATTTCCAAGCTCATACTCTGGTTTGCTCTGCAGCTTGAAGACAATTTAATTCCAGTTTGAGTCTTTGTAGTGCTTTGGTGTACTTCTGAGGGAAGATTAATGACAATTCATAGATTGTGGAATGCATCAGAGTTACCCAAGTTATGACCTGGGAATTGGTATGAATGCATGAATGCATTTACTATTGGAAAATTCTGAGATCAAACAGGTCTAAAGAAATTGTTTTAAATGGGTTCTTTACCTCTGTTGCAGAGTAACAACACTCTATTTAAAAATAAATAAAATCAAGAGAGATTTATTGAAAGTGAAGACAGCTTGAGCCAGGGACACATTAGACCTCGCAAAGTGAAAGCCCAGGCCCCAGGGAATGGCAGTTACAAAAGCATAGTTAGAGGGCTAGACCAGGAACTTGGTCTACAATATTCTTATTGGAAGTTGCAAGATCAGAGAAGTTGGAAGTTGGACAACTCAAAGCAATGGGGGGCTTTACAGTGATTGGTTAGGAAACTCTAATGTGGGCCATTTGGATTTGTTAGTTTAAATGTGTGACTAAGGGGAATGGTTTCCAGAGTGGTCATTTCTGAGGGGATTGGGTATGTTCACATACAAGATGATTCATAGGAGGCCAGGGTCTTCTGGTTTCACCTAGCCTGAGCCCCGGAGTCATATACATATGAATGGGAAGAAATTAGTCTACTGGTTCCACCCAGCCAGAGGCCCAAGGCCATATACATATGAATGAGATGAAGTCAATCTGCTGGTTGTTAAGATAACTAATTTAAGGCAAAGCATTTTGAAAACCCTTTGAGCATTGACCCCCAGGGAGCATTCTGCCAAACTTCTTTTAGTTTAAACACAGAGAAAGGCATTTCTTTAGCTGCAAGACTAAGTCTATACAAAGATCAACTGTTGCTAGTGTAAGTAACAAAACGGAGTTGGGCTCAAGCCTGAGCTAGCTGTTTCAGATACACTAGACACCTCAATTTTAAAAGCCCTTGTACGTCTCTTTTAAAAAAGATTGTCTGTAACCCCATCAATGAATGCTGAAATGTTCTTTCGACTTTTTGGAGAGATCAGTGTCGGCATATACTTTTGACAATATCAAGTGGATGCTGCCCTGTATTACACAGGCTTAGGTGTGTCTGTGGAAGTGTGCTCTCATCTCTAAGAATAGTGCATCTCAGGCTTTTGTGCATAATATTGAAGATAATACAGTTTTAATGGAATAGGAATCCATGTAGCATGTGGGACAAAACAGTCCCTGATATCAGTCCCTGATTTAGTACACTAAATAGTACTAAATAGTACATCAAAATACGTTGCAGTATAGGCAGGCTCTGAGTCTACAAAGCCAGTTTTTAAGGTTTGAAAACAGTAATTCTCTTGTCATCGTGATGCAAATCTTACTTACCTATAAAAGCACAGTACATATCTTCCCTCTGATTCTCAATCATTCTCTCAACATTTCTACTCCATCTCCATAATCCTTATCCTCAACAGATAAACTTGTCCTTATGGTATAGAAAAAAATAAGGCCATAATATACCAGAAAACTCACAATTTCTCTCCTTTCTAATTCTTTTAAGAAAAACTTCTTGAAGAGGGGACCATACCACACTCTACTTCCTTATCTGCAGCTTGTTCTTCATCTACTGCAAAGCAGCCTCAAAGCACTCTGTCATTAAAAAGAAAGAAAGAAAGAAAGAGAAAAAATGCTCTCATTAAAATTACCAATGACTTTCTAACTGGCAAATCAAACCACCTTTCCATGCCTTCCTCTACTTCATTGCTGTGGTACTTGACATTAAGTTTCATTCTTTCTTTCTATTCTTCCTCTCCTTCCTTCCAATTCAAAATGCCATTTCCTCTTGTTTGTTGTTTGTTTTTTCTTATCTCTCTGATTGTTTCATCTCTGTTTGATCCATGGATTCCTTCTTATGTGCTTACTTAGGGTAGAGGTGATGAGAGGCATATGCTTTCCTGCACGTATTATTGGAGTCTAGAAGCACATGGGGCTGGAGGGCTCATAGTTCAGTATATGCAGGATGCATACTTTCGCTGAATCTGCCCCACTCTCCTAATTTTAGCTCCTCTCCTCTGCCTTCTATTGTGCTTTATGTGGCCTATCTGTTACCATTTTACTTTAAATTCTCTAGCCAGGCTTGGGGAGGGATAGAAATTGCTTAACTCAGTACCTGGTGTATGTTGTTGTTGTTAGGTTTCATAGAGTCGGTTCCGACTTATAACGACCTTACGTACAATGGAATAAAACACTGCGCAGTCAGCCTGGTATATATATTAGAAAAAAAAGCCAAACTTATTGCTGTCGAGCCAATTCCAAGTCATAGCAACCCTATAGGACAGAGTAGAACTGCCCCATATGGTTTCTAAGGAGCAGCTGGTGGGTTTGAATTGCAGAGCTTTTGGTTAGCAGCTGTAGCTCTTAACTACTACGCCACCAGGGCTCTACCTAGTATATGAACCATAAAAACCAGTAGCTATCAAGTTGATTTTGACTCATAGCAACCCTACAGGACAGAGCAGAACTGCCCCGTAGGGTTTCAAAGAAGTGGCTGGTGGATTCAAACTGCAGACCTTCTGGTTAGTAGTGGAGCTCTTAACCACTATGCAACCAGGGCTCCACCTAGTATATAGTAAGTGCTTAATTAAAATCAGCTGATAATTCATGGGTTTAAATTTTCTAATATATAAGACTTTTAAAATATGTAATTTGCATTTGTCATTAATTCTCAATAATGTTTCTTTCTCTTTAAAACAATTCAAGTTATATCCAAATTAAAATGATCCATGAATTACGCTATGTCACTTCTTTCTTCTATATTAAATCATTTATTTTATTGGACTCTGGCCATAGTTATTTTTATATTTGCAGTGCAGTGAATTACTTAATATGGCCCTTCTAGCCATAGTCTTTGTGACTCCTACACAACTATTGGGTGGGAATATTCAGATAAGGTGTTTGTGGCCCACCAAGGGGAGTAGACAGCTTGCTGCTAATGCAAATAAGATGCACAGAACCCTTGTGGGAATAGGACCAGGCAAATAAGGTGTATAGAACCCTAATGAGGGGATTGGTCAGTTTTGCCATCATGCTAGGCTTAAAGAGAGACACGGAGAGAGAGAGGGAGGAACTGTAACATGGAAGACACTGAGAGATGCTGGCACAGCAGTAGCAAGAGCTACTTACGATATAGCTTTTCCATGCTAACTCTTATTTTCTACTGACAAAATATTACACTTTGGATATTCTTTTCATAATAACTCATTTTATTCCCAATAACTCATTTTACATGATTTCATATATATATGAAAATATAAGCATTTGATGACACAAATAAATGAAAAAAAATTATGCTTTGGATATCCTTTTCCTAATAATGAATTGTATACCATGAAAATATAAACAATTAATGACAAAAATAAATGATAAAAAGTCAATCAAGTAAAAGAAACTAAGTAATATAAAAGCTACCTTTTAAATGTTCCCTTTGGGGAAGTGTTCTAAGTCGGATCGGTTGTAGTTTTTAAAAATAGTAAGACCAAATAAAATTGTTCTGGATACATCAAATTGGTCTAGATATCCCCATTAGTAAGCAGTGTGATTTTTCAGGGCTCCAAAGCTCTTAGAAATGCATTAAAAAATGCTATCATCTGTCGCCAAATTTTTACTGAAGATTTGATGTGAAGGTAGGCTCATAAAGTTCTTTTGATGGTAAACTAGTGTTGGGGAACTTTCCCCAGGGCTTTTTTTTTTTTTTTCTTGAACAATTCTTTGCTGTCTGATTCATCAACCTTAAATAATGTGGAAAGAAGCTCACATTTCTGGAAAAATTGAGATGTCTCTGGGTCAGAGCTTACAGCTTCCCCTTGAGCTCGAATTTCTTTCCACTAGTATTCCTCTTGACATGATCGAATTTTTCTTTGCTAACTCTGAAAAAGTTCTCCTTCAATTTCTCAGTTTTCCTGTTACTAAGTATTTTCAAAATATTTTGCCAACATTTTTGCTCGAGTGTATTTGATTGGACATATCCACAGCATCAAATGTTATTGCATCTTTGGTGCATTTATTTAGTGAATTGGACACCAGTTAAACAGTCTGGTGTATCACCTTTCTACCGCTTTCTGTTCTCTGGTTTTGGAAAATTACTCAAGCTCCAATTTCATGCTACCACAAGCAACATTGCCATCCAAAATGCATCTGTTTATACTTAAAAGAGTCCTACAATGATTTTAATATATTTGATATTTTCACTTTTTCCTAGAATTGGCAGCCTGCAAAGGCTTGTATTTTTTGATGGAATATCACATTTAGGTAAGTCTTTTAAAATTCTTACTGATGAATACAGTAGAATTGGTGGAGATGGTGAAGAAGAGGCAAAGATTAAAAAATGTACCCTGGGCTTAGTACTAAAAGTCTGTACTTTGCCCCTTAAAATTTATCTGAATTTGAGCAATAAAAGGGATGATTCTAAATTCACCCACCATGCGTGATTGTTATAAAATCATGTAACAAGTTCAACATGCTTTGTAAACTAAAACATTACCAAAAAAAAAAAAAAAAAAAATCCAGCTGTGTTTATTAGTTATCTAATATCCATGCATTAACTCTTATCTCCTTGGAAAAGGGAATACTATTTTTTATTTTTTAGGAGTGGTTCACTATTTTGCATTATATTAATATTCTTAATCATTTGGTTAATTTATCTCTTGGATACTTCTGTGTTAGTTTACTCCCTGTATGCTACTGATCTAGAACATTGCTCTTCTGTTCTCTTTACTCAATGAGGAAAGAAATACCTACTTGTCTTGCTTTATGGGATTTCAAGCTGAAATAATGACCTGAAAGTTTCACCTTTATCTTTAAAATTTTGTATTCCTAGATTAACTGGACAAGTTGACGGATATTCTAAGTTTGTTGAGTATTTAAATACTCATGGCTTATTCACAATAGCAAAAAGATAGAAACAACCCAAGTGTCCATCAAAAGATGAATGAAAAAACTGGAATATACACACAATGGAATACTACACAACAATAAAGAAGTGATCAATCTGTGAAGCATCTCACAACATGGATGAATCTGGAGGGCATTATGCTAAGTAAAATTAGTCAATCACAAAAGGACAAATACTGTTTGAGACCACTATTATAAAAGCTCATGAAAAGGTTTACACACAGAAAGAAACAATCTTTGATAGTTACTAGGGAGGAGAGGGGTGGGGAGGGAAAAGCACTAAATAGACAATAGATAAGTGGTAACTTTGGTGGAGGGTAAGACAGTACACAGTACTGGGGAAGTCAGCACAACTTGACCAAAACAAGGTCATGGAAGTTTCATGTTGATGATGTTGTTAGGTGCCATTGAGTCTATTCCGACTCATAGGGATGCTATGTATAACAGAAGGAACCACTGCCGTGTCCTACGACATTCTCTCAATTGTTATGCTTGAGCCCATTGTTGCAGCCACTGTGTCAATGCATACTGTTGAGGGTCTTCCTCATTTTCGCTGACCCACTACTTTACCAAGCCTAATGTCCTTCTTCAGGGACTGATCCCTCCTGATAACGTGCAAAGTATGTGACACATACTCTCGCCATCCTTACGTTTAAGGAGCATTCCAGTTTTCATGTCTTCCAAGACAGATTTGTTTGTTCTTTTGGCAGTCCATGGTATATTCAATATTCTTCAACAACACCACAATTTAAAGGCATCAGTTCTTCATCTGCGGTCTTCCTTATTCGTCCTCCAGCTTTCGAACGCATATGAGGTGAATGAAAATATCATGGCTCGGGGCAGGTACACCTTAGCCTTCAAAGCAGCATCTTTGCTTTTTTAACACTTTAAAAAGGTATTTTGCAGTAGATTTTCCCAATGCAATTAATTTGATTTCTCTTTTTACATTTTTTTATTGTACTTTTTTAAAAAATTGTATGTAGATGAAGGTTTACAGAACAAATAGTTTCTCATTAAACAGTACACATATTGCCCTATGACAATGGTTAACAACCCCACAACATGTCAACACTGTCCCTTCTCAACCTTGGGTTCCCTATTACCAGCTTTCCTGTCTCTTCCTGCCCTCTAGTCCTTGTCCCTGGACTGTTGTGCCCTATTAGCCTCGTTTTGTTTTATGGTGCTGTCTAATCTTTGGCAGAATGGTGAACCTCGGGAGTGATTTCATTACTGAGAAAAAGGGTGTCTGGGAGCCATACTCTCAGAGTTTCTCCAGTCTCTGTCAGGCCAATAAGTCTGGTCTTTTTTTGTGAGTTAGAATTTTGTTCTACATTTTTCTCGAGCTCTGTCTGGGACCCTCTGTTGTGATCCCTGTCAGAGAGGTCAGTGGTGGTAGCCAAGCACCATCTAGTTGTACCGGACTCAGTCTAGTGGAAGCTATGGTAGTTGTGGTCCATTATTCCTTTGGGCTAATCTTTCCCTTGTATCTTGTTTTCTTTATTCTCCCGTGTTCCTGAAGGTGTGAGACCAGTGGAGCAACTTAGATGGCTGCTCACATGCTTTTAAGACCCCAGATGCTACTTACCAAGCTAGAATGTGGAATATTTTCTTTATAAACTGTGTTATGCCAATTGAGCTAGATGTTCCCCAAGACCATGGTCCCCGCAGCCCTCTGCCCAGCAATTCTGTCCATCAGGGTGCTTGGCTGTGTCTATGGAGCTTCCATGAACTTTCTATGGACAAGTTGTGCTGGTTTCCCCAGTATTGTGTACTGTCTTATCCTTCACCAAAGTTACGAAGTATCTATTTTTTATTTAGTATTTCTCCTCTCACCTATCCCATCCCTTATAACTAACTAAGATTGTTTCTTTTTATATGTAAACTTTTACATGAGTTTTTGCAGTAGAGGTCTCATACAGTATTTGTCCTTTTGTGATTGACTTATTTCACTCAGCATAATGTCCTCCAGTTTCATCTATGTTATGAGATGCTTCACGGATTCATCATTGTTCTTTATCGTTGCATAATACTCCATTGTGTGTATGCACCATAGTTTGTTATCCATTCATCTGTTGTTATCCATTCGTCTTTTTGCTATTGTGAACAATGCTGCAATGAACATGGGTGCATATGTCTATTCGTGTGACGGCTCTTATTTCTCTAGGATATATTCCTAGGAGTGGGATTGCTGGATCATATGGCATTTCTATTTCTAGCTTTCTAAGGAAGCATCATATCATTTTCCAAAATGGTTGTATCATTTTGCATTCCCACCAGCAGTGCATAAGACTTCCGATCTCCCTGCAGCCTCTCCAACATTTGTTATTTCCAGTGTTTTTGATTTGTGCCAGTAATGCCGGGGTAACATGGTATCTCATTGTGGTTTTAATTTGCACTTCTCTAATGGCTAGTGATCGCGAGCATTTCCTCATGGTCTGTTGGCCATTTAAATGTCTTCTTTTGTGAAGTGTCTGTTCATTTCCTTTGCCCATTTTTTAATAGGATTATTTTTCTTTTTGTTGTAGAGGTGTTGGATTTTCTAGTAGATTATGGAGATTAGACCTTTGTCTGACTTGTACTGTCCAAAAATTTTTTCTCAGTCTGTAGGTTCTCTTTTTACTCTTTTGGTGAAGTCTTTTGAAGAACATAGGTGTTTGATTTTTAGAAGATCCCAGTTATCTAGCTTATCTATTAGGTTTTGTGCGTTGATGGTTATGGTTTGTATCCTGTTAATGCCATGTATTAAGGCCTGAAATGTTGGTCCTATTTTTCCTTCTATGAACTTTACAGTTTTATGTTTTATATTCAGGTCTTTGATCCATTTTGAAGTAGTTTTTGTATACGGTGTGAGGTATGGGTCCTGTTTCATTTTTTTGCAGATGGGTATCCAGTTTTGTCAGCACCATTTGTTAAAAAGACTGTCTTTTCCCCATTTGATGGAGTTTGGGCCCTTGTTGAAGATCAGGTGACCGTAGGTGGATGGATTTACATCTGGATTCTCAATTCTGTTCCATTGTTCAAAGTATCTGTCATTGTACCAGTGCCAGGCTGTTTTGACTACAGTAGCTGTATAGTAGGTTCTGAGGTCAGGTAGTGCGAGTCCTCCTACTTTATTCTTCTTTAATAGTGCTTTACTTATTCGGGGCTTCTTCCCTATCCATATAAAGTTAATTATTAGTTTTTCCATCTCTTTAAAGAATAACGTTGTTTATTTGGATTGGGATTGCATTGTATTTGTAACTTGCTTTGGGTAGAATTGTCATTTTCACAATGTTGAGTCTACCTATCCATGAGCCTGGTATGTTTTTCCATTTATGTAGATCTCTTTGGGTTTCTTACAGTAGTGTTTTGTAGTTTTCTTTGTATAGGTCTTTTGCAACCCTGGTTAGATTTATTCCTAAGTATTTTATTTTTTTAGGGGCTATTATAAATAGTATTGTTTTCCCAATTTTTTTATTGTACTCTAGATGAAGTTTTACAGAATAGTTTCTTATTAAACAGTTAGTATATATAGTGTTTTATGACGTTGGTTAACAACCCCACAACATGTCAACACTCTCCCTTCTCAACCTTGGTTTTTCCCTATTACCAGCTTTCCTGTCCCCTCTTGCCTTCTAGTCCTTACCCCTGCTGTGTCCCATTAGTCTCATTTTCTTTTATGGGCCTGTCTAATCTTTGGCTGAAGGGTGAACCTCAGGAGTGACTTCGTTACTGAGCTAAAGGGGTGTCTGGGGGCCATACTCTCAGGGTTTCTCCAGTCTCTGTCAGGCCAGTAAGTCTGGTCTTTTTTTGTGAGTTAGTATTTTTTTCTACATTTTTCTCCAGCTCCGTCCAGGACCCTCTGTTGTGATCCCTGTCAGAACAGTCAGTGGTGGTAGCAGGGCACCATCTATTTGTACTAGACTCAGTCTGGTGGAGGCTGTGGTAGTTGTTGTCCATTATTCCTTTGGGATAATCTTTCCTTTGTATCTTGTTTTCTTTATTCTCCCGTGTTCCCGAAGGTGTGAGACCAGTGGAGTATCTTAGATGGCTGCTCACAGGCTTTTGAGACCCCAAACAGTATTAACCAAGCTAGAATGCAGAATATTTTCTTTATAAACTATGTTATGCCAATTGAGCTAGATGTTCCAACGAGACCATGGTCCCCACAACACTCAGCCCAGCAATTCAGTCCCTCAGGATGTTTGGATATGTCTATAGAGCTTCCATGACCTTGGGTTGTACAAGTTGTACTGGCTTCCCCAGTATTGTGTACTGTCTTACCCTTCACCAAAGTTGCCACTTATCTATTGTCTATTTAGTGTTTTCCCCCACCTCTTCTCTCCGTTGTAACCATCAGACATTATTTCTTCTTGTGTGTAACTTGTGCATGAGTTTCTACAGTAGTCATCTCATACAATATTTGTCGTTTTGTGATTGACTTATTTCACTCAACATGAGGTCCTCCAGTTTCATCCATGTTATGAGATGCTTCACAGATTCATCATTGTTCTTTATCATTGTGTCATACTCCATTGTGTGTATGTACCATAGTTTGTTTATCCATTCATCTGTTGATGGCCATCTAGCTTTTTTCCATCTTTCTGCTGCTATGAACAATGCTGCCATGAACATGGGTGTGCATGTGTCTATTAGAGTGATGACTCTTACTTCTCTAGGATATATGCCTAGGAGTGGGATTGCTGGATCGTATGGTATGTCTATTTCTAGCTTTCTAAGGAAGCGCCATATCATTTT
>NW_004444055.1:4679632-4713790 GCF_000243295.1 Trichechus manatus latirostris | reverse complement strand
TGAAGCCTTTTGATGAGCTTAAGTGTTTAATTTTTAGAAGACCTCAGTTATCTAGCTTATGTTCAGGAGTTTGTGTGTTTTTGGTTATGGTTTGTATCCTGTTAATGCTGTGTATTAGGGCCTGTAGTGTTGGTCCTATTTTTTCTTCTATGAACTTTATAGTTTTTGGCTTTATATTTAGGTCTTTCATCTATTTTGAATTAGTTTTTGTATGTGGTGTGAGGTATGGTACTGTTTCATTTTTTTGCAGATGGATATCCAGTTTTGCCAGCACCATTTGTTAAAAAGACTGTCTATTTCCCATTCGATGGGCTTTGGGCCCTTGTAGAAGATCAGGTGACAAGGATCCATCTGACATCAACAATGATAACTCTCATTCCACGTCCTCTTCTGAATCTGGTTTGAATTTCTGCAGCTGCCTCTTGATATGCTACTACTGCTGCTTGTGAATATTCTTCAGTAAAATTTTACTTGTGTGTGATATTAATGTATTGTTCAATAATTTCCACATTTGGTTGGATCACCTTTCTTTACAATAGGCATAAATATGAATCTCTTCCAGTTTGTTGGCCAGGTAGCTGTCTTCCAAATTTCTTGGCACAGACAAGTGAGCACTTTCAGTGCTGCATCCATTTGTTGGAACATCTCAATTGGTATTCTGTCATTCCTGGAGCCTTGTTTTTTGCTAATGCCTTCAGTGCAGCTTGAATCTCTTCCTTCAGTACCATCAGTTCCTGATCTTATGCTACCTCCTGAAATTGTTGAATGTCGATCAATTCTTTGTAGTATAGTGACTCTGTGTATTCCTTCCATCTTCTTTTGATGCTTCCTGTGTAGTTTAATATGTTCCCTTTAGAATCCTTCAATATTGCAACTTGAGGTTTGAATTTTTTCTTTAGTTCTTTCAGCTTGAGAATGCTGAGCGTGTTATTCCCTTTTGGTTTTCTATCTCTAGGTCTTTGCACAAGTCCTTATAATACTTTACTTTATCTTCTCGAGCCACCCTGAAATCTTCTGTTCAACTCTTTTACTTCATCATTTCTTCCATTTGCTTTAGCTACTCGACCTTCAAGAGCAAGTTTCAGAGTCTTTTCTGACATCTATTTTGGTCTTTTCTTTCTTTCCTGTCTTTTTAATGACCTCTAGCTTTCTTCATATAGCATGTCTGATGTCATTCCACAACTAGTCTGGTCTTTGGTCATTGGTGTTCAGTGCATCAAATCTATTCTTGAGATGGTTTCTGAATTCATGTGGTATGTACTCCATTTATACTTTGGCTCTCATGGACTTGTTCTAATTTTCTTCAGTTTTAAGTTGAGCTTGAATAAGAAATTTGATGATCTGTTTCTCAATTAACGCCTAGTCCTGTTCTGACTGATGATATTGAGGTTGTCCATAGTCTCTTTCCACAGACGTAGTCAATTCGATTCCTGTGTATAACATCCGGTGAGGTCCACATGTATAGTCACTGTTCATGTTGTTGAAAAAATGTATTTGCAATCAAGAAGTCATTGTTTTTGGAAACTTTTGTCCTGTGGTCTCTGGCATCATTTGTGTCACCAAGGCCATATTTTCCAACTACTGATCCTTGTTCTTTGTTTCCAACTTTCTCATTCCAATCACCAGGAATTTTCAATGCATCCTGACTACATGTTCGATCAATTTCAGACTGCAGTTGTTGTTGTTAGGTACTGTTGAGTCAATTCCAACTCATAGCAACCCTAAGTTGGTAAAAATCTTCGAATTCTTCATCTTTGGACTTAGTGGTTGGTGCATAAATTTGAATAATAGTCATAGTAACTTATCTTTCTTGTAGGCGTATGGATATTATCCTATGACTGACAGCCTTGTACTTCAGGATAGATCTTGAAATGTTCTTCTTTACAATGAACATGATGCCATTTCTCTTCAGTTTGTCATTCCCGACATAGTAGACCATATGATTATCTGATTCAAAATGGCCAGTACCAGTCCTTTTCATCTCACTAATGCCTAGGATATATGTTTATAAGTTCTATTTAATTTTTGATGATTTCTAATTTTTCTACATTCATACTTTGTACATTCCACTTTCTGATTATTAATGGATGTTTGCCACTGTTTCTTCTCATTTTGAGTCATGCCACATCAGCAGATGAAAGTCCTGAAACCTTGACTCCATGCATGTAATTATGGTCGACTCTACTTTGAGAAGGCAGCTCTTCCCCAGTTGTCTTTTGACTGCCTTCCAACCTGAGGGGCTAGTCTTCCTGCACTATATCAGACAATGTTCTGTTGCTATTCCTAAGGTTTTCACCGGCTAATTCTTTTCAGAAGTAGACTGCTGGGTCTTTCTTCCTAGTCTGTCTTAGTCTGGAAGCTCAGCTGAAACTTGTCAGCCATGGGTGACCCTGCTGGTATTTGAATTCCAGTGGCATAGCTTCTAGTTTCACAGCAACACGCAAGCCCCCACATTATGACAAACTGACAGACTCATTGGAAGAAAGCTTCATAGACACATCCACACTCCCTGAGGGACAGAATTACTGTGCCAAAGGTAAGGACCATGGTCTCAGGGGACATTTGGTTCAATTGGCATAGCGTAGTTTAGTGAGTAGAGTGTGAGATCTTAAAAGCTTGTGAGTGGCCATCTAAGGTAGTAGACTGCTCCCACCCCATCTAAAGAAAGGGAGAATGAAGAAAACCAAAGGCACAAGGGAAAGATTAGTCCAAAGGACTAATGGACCACAGCTACCACAGCCTTCACCAGACTGAGTCCAGCACAACTAGATGGTGCCCACCACCGATGACTCAGACAGGGATCACAATAGAGGGTCCAGGATAGAGAAAGAGAAAAATGTAGAACGAAATTCAAACTCACAAACAAACTTACTGGTCTTACAGAGACTGGAGAAACCCCTACAGTATGGCCCCTGGAAATCCTTTTAACTCAGTACTGACGTCTCTCCTGAGGTTCACGTCTCAGTCAAAGATTAGACAGGCTTATAAAACAAAACAAGGCTAAATGGGCACACAAGCCCAGAGGCAAGGACAAGAAGGCAGGAAGGGACAGGAAGGCTGGTAGTAGGGAACCCAAGTATAAGAAGGTAAGAGTGTTGACATGTCGTGGGTTTGGCAACCAATATCACAAAAAAAATACCTATTAATTTTTTAATGAGAAACTTGTTTGCTCTGTAAATCTTCATCTAAAGTACAGTAAAAAATAATATAATGTATGTATCTGGTAAAATGACTTATTTAATCAGATATTTCTGTTCCTGTGGTGCCTCAAACTTAAGGGAAAACCTTTGATTTTTGATTATTTTGTTTTACTTCACAAACCATCATTTTACTGCAAAAAAAAAAAAAAAATTAAATCACTGATATTTGCTTCTTCATCATTTTAAAACATATAGTCTGAGATTCTCCTTCCCACCCTCCCCATATTTAAAGCGAGGGAGCTTGCTTCAAGCTGGATATTATTCAATGCTTTGATGTTCACATCCCCAACATCTTGTACTTTCCAATGTTGACAGAGCCATCCCTAGAACACAGCCACCAAATCAATCGCTCTAGGCCTAGCACTCTGGGTACCTTCACGCTTTTGTCACTGGACTGCATGTCAGAGAGTTAGTTGGGGAGTGTGCAGGCAAAGAGGGAAGATGGTTGGGGGAAAGTTTCTGTCAGAGAATACTACAGAGAACCAGAGCTCACATTTTCCAACTACGTCTTATCAACCTCCCTCTCCAGCCCCCACAAACAAAAAAATGTTTTTATTGTTGTTAATTGCTGTTAAGTTTCCTCCTTCTCATGTTGATCCTATGTACAATAGAACAAAGCATGCTCAGTCCTGCACCATCTTCACAATTGTTGGTATGCTCTAGTTCCTAATTGCAGCCACCATGTATTTTGAGTGCCTTCCAACTTAGGGGGCTCATTTTCCAGCATTATATCAGAGAATATTCTGTTGTGAGTTTTCACTGACTAATTTTCAGAAGTGAGTTTTCATTGACTAATTTTCACTAGGCCTTTCTTTCTACTCTGTCTTAATCTGGAAATTCCACTGAAGTCTGTCCAACATGGATGACCCTGCTGATACTTGAAACACTGGTAACATAGCTTCCAGCATCAGAGGAACATACAAGCCACCATAGTACAACTACCAGATGAGTGGTGGACAGAAAAAAAAAAAAAAAAAAATAGGCAACCTGATTCTATCCATGCATTTGCACATCCACTTTATCAACCTTGGTTTCAAGCAATAGTCATCAACTGGCTATCTCAAGCTAAATATAAATTTACTCATCTGTTGCGGGGGTGTGTGGGAAGGCTCATAAAATTAATGGGAGGCCACCTGTAGAAAAATTATGGGACCTGGCAACACCTGAGGGCTGGGCAATGGGGACCTCATCAGAGGTGGTGTAGCAGAGTCTGTCTAGTCCACAACCTGCTACAGCTGAGATGTCAATGAAAACATCTTGAGATTCAAAGTCCCAGGAGAGGGATCTGAGTGATCTGAGTGACCAGGGCCATTGGTAGCCCAAACGTGGTCTTTGTGTGAATTAGAACATGAGAAACTATCTGGGCAGAGGCAGCTTTGCAGATACCAGTCTTGGCAAACACCCTTATGCAGAATTTCAGTCCTCATTGACTTTCATGGAGGTTACCCTTATAAACAGGGCACAACCCGCATAATTCTTCCTGTGACTCTGCCTTTGGGCTGCTGCCTGCCTGAAACAGGAAGGGGAGGGCAGAAAGATCTGATTCATTGGGTCTCCTTAGTCCTGCACACAATGGAGAATTCCCCAAAAAGGGAGTGGGAGTGTAGTTTAAAAGAAGCTTAAATATTGGAAAAATACTGAGAAAGACCCATCACATACCTGGGATCTAAAGATTTCCTTTGCTACTTCTGTCTTCTTCCACATTTCCCTTAAAACACCTACAGGCTCAGAGTGAGGCTGAATATAAAAAGATTTCCACACTTTATGATTTGTATGGGCTCCAACATACCTAATCTCAGCTTCCAAGACTTTCATAAGGCTCATATAAGTGCCATTATAGGAATGCTAGACAACTAGGACAACATTTTGCATATCTTTATTATAGCATTTTTAAGAGATAGAATCATGCCAATTATACAGATTAGGAATTGTGGTGCTTAAAAATATGAATACTTAGGCAAATTTGGGGTTTTATTTCAATTAACTGCATATCTAGATCAGTAGTGTGCTCTTGGTATATTTGAAATATTGATATATATTTGGAATAATATTGGTATAAAGTAGTAAAACACCCTTTCAAATTGTGTCTTGGTCACTACTGGTTGCTGTGGAATTGTCTTCAGTTGTCATGGAATTGACTTTGACACATGGAGATCCCATGTGTGTCAGAATAGAACGTACTCCATAGGGTTTTTAATGGCTGATTTTTTGGAAGTAGATCACCAAGCCAATCTTGTGAGGTGTTTCTGGGTGAACTCAAACCACCAACCTTTCACTTAGCAGCGAGTGCTTTAACCATTTGTACCATCCAAGAATCCATGCAGCCACTAGCCCCCTGATATTGCTTGGCACACATCACTAGCAGGAGTTTGGAAGAGTCTTCTCTGGGGAAACTGGTAAATCCAGAGGTGGGGGTGGGGCGGGCCTTCACAGATAAAAACTGTGGGGAGTTCCTGCGGAAAACTTAAGGGTTCCTCACAGACGACTCTCAAGGAAGAGTCCCTCAGCTGGGAAGTACCATCTCCTCTCACAGAGCTTCCAGTCAAGTTTCTAAGCCTCAATCTTAAACATGAACAGACAACAAAATCCCGTGGCTGTTGAAGAAAGTCCCACCACAAAATAAAAATATTTAAAAAAAAGTGACTTGAAGAAAACAGGGAACACAGAGAGTAGAAAAAACTAAAATTAAAACTAATTTTTATTCTCAGATAAATGAGAAATCATTGCAACCACATAGGATATTTGGAACTTTCAGTTACCCAGATAGTGCTCTTAAAAACTAGAAATATGAAAACAAAAATGAAAGATTCATCTGAAGACTTAGACAGTAATATCAAGGTAGTCTCACAGAAAGAGGAATAAAATGAAATGGAAATTAAGATAGACATAAAAACATAAGAATATTAGCAGATCAATCCAGGAGGTCCAAACTCTGAACAAAACAAGTTCCAAAAAAATAAAAGGGAAGAGAAAGGAATAAACTATTAAACAAATAATATGAGAAAAAGTTCCAAAACGAAAGAATCTACGTTTTTAAATTAAAAAAGGGCCTAGAAAATGTCCAGCACATGATCTTAATCTAGTTTAGCTATGCTAGGAGTTCAGATCACTTTTATGTAGCCTAGAAACAAAACCACTACGTACAACATTATTTATATGACCAAAAAAAAAAAAAAAAATCCCATTTCTAACTGACCACCTCACTTTAGAATTATTTTCTGTTCTGAGGACTGCCTATGTGGTGGTGTTGCTGTTAGTTGCCATCGAGTCAGTTCTGACCCCTGGTGACTCCATCCACAACAGAACAAAACTGCTCAGTCCCGCGCCATCTTCATGACTTCTGGTATGCTCCAGCCCACTGTTGTGGCTATTGTGTATTTTGAGAGCCTTCTAACCCAGGGGGCTCATCTTCCAGTCCTATAGCAGACAATATTCTGTTACAATCCATAGAGTTTTTACTGGTAATTTTTAGAAGTAGATTACCAGGCCTTTCTTCCTACACTGTCTTAGTCTGGAAGCTATGCTGAAACTTATCCACCATGGGTGACCCTGCTGGTATTTGAAATACTGTTGGCATAGCTTCCAGCCTCCTAGCAACACACAAACCACCACAGTATAACAAACTGACAGATGTATATGTACATATATGCTTATATGTGAAAATAACTGTTTCTTCTTTCTACAAGCATTTAAACAATAATGTTACAAGGAAATATATGAAGATTACTTTGTACCAAGAAGTCCCTGGCTGTACTAGCTGAAAGCATGGTGGTTCAAACCCACCCAGAGGCTCCCTGGGAGAGAGACCTGGTGATTTGCTTCCAAAAGATTAAAAAACCAAAAACCAAACCCATTGCCATCGAGCCAATTCTGACTCATAACAACCCTATAGGACAGAGTAGAACTGCCACATAGGATTTCCAACACTAAAATCTTTATGGAAGCAGACTACCACATCTTTCTCCTGCAAAGCCCCTGGTGTGTCTGAACCGCTGACCTTCTGACTAGCAGTGGAGCACTTAACCACTGCACTGCCAGGGCTCCTTTTCAAAAGATTAGAGCCTTGAAAACCCTATGGAGCAATTTTACTCTGCACACATGAGGTCGCCACCAGTCGGAATCGACTCCATGGCAGCTAACAACACCTTGTAGTAATGTGTAAATAGTTGCATTTTTGGCCAAAAATCAGTTCCGCTTGTTACCTATCCAGGAAGACAGCAGTTGCAGACCCTCCCACCTCCCAAATGGGGATAGATAGCAGTTAGCTCACCAGCCAAACAGGAGACTGCGGATTTCTCCTGGGTGATTCAGGATGATCATATTTGTACAAAACTGTTTTCTGCTTCCTGTTAGTATGACTATAACCATATAGCTTACTGAGCATCTGAAACAGTGAGGATACAAAATGATTTTTCTGACCCTGAAAAAAACAAGGGATGTATCTATACAAATGTTTATGTCTCTACCACCTCTCTCGTATGTTCTCATTCCCCAAAACTTTCTTCTCCAGCGGAGATTTGGGCCAAGTCTGGTTGCTGAGGGCCTACTCATTATCTTTAACACTAAAACTCTAACCTTTTACATTATAATTCAAAAGGAAACATTGTTCCAAGCCATCCATTATTTTCAACAAGGAAAAAAATAATACAGGCTGCCAAGGGCCCCCAAACACAGGTAATTTATTGCTCAGAAATACTGGGTTGAATGTGTTCCCCATGAAAACATTCTTCAAAACCAAATATCAGGCACCACTGTGCAGGAATCAGCCTGTAAATGATTTAAACCACGATGGATCACTGGTCAGTTGTTCAGTCTGTCTAGAATCATTATGCTTGGAAGAGAAGTTAAGAAGCTAGAAAAGAAAACCCTTTGAGGTCTGTTCTCTTCAAAGAAAGAGGATTAAAAAGAAAGCCCAGTCCTCCTCCCCCCACATCATAGGAAATGTGTGTGTACACACACAGATGCAGGCATACATACTGACACACGCACAGCTAGACATTAGTAGCCCAGAGCTAAAGGTTAAGAATTACAAAGGGAAAATATTTTAAAAACGCAAATTTGGACAATGATTTAAAACGGAGAAGGAAGAAGTCACAGCAAATGAGTATTATTTAATCCTATAAATTTGCTATTCTATGGTGTCCAGAAAGATATATGTTAGAGGTGTTTGTTTGCTCCTGTTGTGGTTAGAAGCCTAGGAAAACAAATTTATTCAGACATTATAATCTGTCTGCAAAGACGCCTATCTTGCCTTTTATGGAACTCCTGAACAAAGACGAGTGTACCTGTGCTGCTGGGAAAGCATTGCAATCAGACTGATGAATAAAAAGCGCAACTGCCAAAAATGATCCATGGCCGGGTAAAGTTCAGATGCCCAACTACCCATTTTTCTATTAAAATGTGTCATTAGTGCTGGTTAATAGACCAGGGTGAGGTGAGACATCACACTAAATTCCTTCTCAATTTTAAAATATCAATCCCAGGAAGAATTACATAAGATAAAAAGGAGAGCCTCAATATCATAAAACAGGAGCTGTTCAGGGAGACAGAGGTTTGGTTATGCTGGCCACCAACTCCAATGATTGATTTATGTTGTTTACATATTTGGTAAGTCTCTGGTGCGGGTGTTTCCTTGAGAACTGTGTTTGATAAATGATGATTCTAGGATATTTACATCTTTTATCTGAATTAACGGAGCCAGTGAGGCTAAATTATATCATCGTTCAAAAGATACAGCATATATAACACTTTTTACTTTCTAAAATAGTTCCGAGACAAGGAGAGGCTTCAGGACACTTAGACACATCTGTTTTAACCCCTCATGTTACGAATAAAAACATTTAGTCTAGAATAATTTGAAATTCCTCCAAACCACATGGCTAGAGGTAGCAAAGCAACAGCTAGAATCTTAAATCCCAGACCTATGCTCTTTCCACTGAAATTCTCACTGAAGAAATATCCAGTTTGGGGTTCCTAAGCAACATTTTCAGAAAGGGATATGTGATTTTTTGATGGCTACAAACAACAAACAAAGACAACTGCAGTAACAACAACAACAACAAATCACCAGCACAGGCATCCCTCTTAGTTGCTAATCTTTCCTGCTACTGGCATGTCCTATCAAAGTTGTCCTTGGTGTATTCAAATGGCATTGAATTGAATCTCCTACTTTTAGTTTGCCAGGCTTCTTTGTGCTAAGAGGCGTATTACCGTCAAAAAAGTAGCAAAAATCTGCACTCTGGATATGTACCAACTTGTATTATCATAAAAATAAAACTAAGAGAGAAAAACAGATTGTACTATATCTCTTATCAAACTAATATCGGAATGTCATTTATTTCTGTCTAGTTTTAGATTAATGACTTTATTTCTTATTTTTCAAAGACTGTTGTATTAATTATCTATGGCTACATAAGAGTTATCCCATAGCTTAGTGGCTTAAAACAATAAACATTTATTATCTCACAGTTTCTTTGGGTCAAGAAGTCAGATGTGGCTTAGCGGGATGCCTTCTGGCTCAAGATTTCTTGTGAGGTTGTGGTCAAGGTGTCTGTGAGGGCTGCATTATCTGAAAACATGGCTGGGCCTTGAAGATCTACTTCCAAGATGGCTCACTTACTTAGTACTAGTAGTTAGAGGGAGGCTTTAGTTCCTCTCCAAATGGGTCTCTCCACTTATTGTTAAATGTCCTCACAACATGGTGTCTGGATTCCTCCACAATGATCAATTCAGGACAGCAAGGTGGAAGCCATAACATCTTTAATGACCTAGCTTTGGAAGTCACACAACATCAGTTTTTTTTTTTTTTTTTTTTTTTTTGGTTATACAGGTCAGCCCTGTTCAGTGTGGGAGGGAACTCCACAAAAACATGAATACCAGGAGGCAAGGATCACTGGGGACATCTTAGAAACTGACCATCACAACAGTCTTCACTTAAACTTATGTTGTATTTACATTGAGGATATTTGGTTGATTTGTCTAAATGGACTGACCAATTCAAACCACTTGATTATTGGTTATTTTATCATATTCTGCAGCACTGCCTTTCTTTATGATTATGTTATTTAAAGTATAACAGTGCCTAAAATAATGAAAGTGTTATGAGTTGAAATAGACTCTATGGCACCTAACAACAACGACATACAAATTACAAATATTTCCACAGGCATTATCTCAATCATTTAATCACAACTTTCATTTCCTGATAACTTTTTAACCTAACTTTAGCTTCAAATAAGAGTTGCAAAGCTAAGAAAGATATTTCCCTGAACCCTTCACCCAGTTTATCCTAATGATGGCATTTGACGTAACCACAGTACATTTGTCAAAACTAAGAAATCAACCTTACTACTATATAATTAAGTAGATATAAACTTTATTTGGGTTTCCCCAGTTTTTCCACTAATGTTCTTTTTTCTGTTCCAGAATCCAATCAAAGATACTACACTGAACTTAGTATTCATGTCTTTTTAGTCTCCTCAAAGTTGTAACCATTCCTCAGTCTTTCTTTGTCTTTTATGATCTTGACACTTTTAGAGAGTACTGGTCAGGTATTTTGTAGACTGTCCCTCAGTTTAGGTTTGTTTGATATTTTCTCATGATTAGACTGAGATTGTAGATTTTCGGGGAACAATATCACAGGGATGACATGTCCTTTTTATATTAATATGCAATGATTACTTGGTTGAGGTGTTATCTGGCTGACTTCTGCACTATAAAGTTGTGGTCTACTATGCCAGGAATGACAAATTGAAGAGGAATGGCATTGCATTCATCATCAAAAAGAACTTTTTAAGATTTTTCCTGAAGTACAAGCTGTCAGTAATAGGATAATATCCATACGCCTACAAGGAAGATAAGTTAATATGACTATTATTCCAATTTACACACCAACTACTAAGGCCAAAGATGAAGAAATTGAAGACTTTTACCAACTTCTGCACTCTTAAACTGATCAAACATGCAATCAAGATGCATTGATAATTACTGGTAATTGGAACGCAAAAGTTGAAAACAAAGAACAATGATTGGTAGTTGGCAAATATGGCCTTGGTGATAGAAATAATGCTAGAGATCGCATGACAGAATTTTGCAAGACCAGTGACTTCTTCATTGCAAATACCTTTTATCAACAACCTAAATGATAGCTATACACATGAACTTCACCAGATGGAATACACAGGAATCAAATCAACTATATCTGTGGAAAGAGATGACGGAAAAGCTCAATATCATCTGTTAGTACAAAGCCAGGGGCCAACTGTGGAAGAGACTATCAATTGCTCATATGCAAATTCAAGTTGAAGTTGAAGAAAATTACAAAAAGTACACGAGAACCAAAGTACAACCTTGAGTATATCCTATCTGAATTTAGAGAGCCTCTCAACAATAGAGTTGACTCATAGAACACTAATGACTGAAGACCAGATGAGTTGTGGAACGACATCAAGAACATCATACACGAAGAAAACAAGAGATTATTAAAAAGATAGAGGAAAGAAAGAAAAGACCAAAATGGACGTCAGAGGTGACTCTGAAAGTTGCTCCACAATGTCAAGCAGCTAAAGCGAAAAGAAGAAATGATGATGTAAAAGAGCTGAACAGAAGATTTCAAAGGGTGGTTCGAGAAGGCAAAACAAAGTATTATAATGAAATGTGCAAAGACCTGGAGTTAGAAAACCAAAAGAGAAGAACATGCTCAGCATTTCTCAAGATGAACTGAAGAAAAAAGTCAAGCCTCAGTTGCAATACTGAAGGATCCTACAGGTAACATATTAAATGACGAAGGAAACATCGAAAGGAGATGGAAGGAATACAGTCAGAATCGACTGGATGGCAAAGGGTTTGATTTTTAGTTTATGTCCTCCCTCGCTTTCTATGTCCATCTGTCTATCTAGCATCTATCTAGGTATCTACCTATCTATCTGTCTATCCATTTCTCCTTTTTCTTTCTGTCTTATTTTTCTTATCCCCCTTTTGTATTATTTCAAACATGACAATGGATAAATTAGGTGCATATTTAATGAGTGTTGTGCCTAGATAGAGCCCTGGTGGTCCACTGGTTAAGAGCTCAGCTGCTAACTGAAAGGTCAGCAGTTCAAATCCATCAGTCACTCCTTGGAAACTCTACGGGGCAGTCCTACTCTGTCCTATACGGTCGCTATGAGTCGGAATTGACTCAAAAGCAATGGATTTGGTTTTGTGCCTAGACAGTGGAACTACTATGACCTTTTAAAATTTCTTTAGCTAAAATTTTTGTTTTTGTTAGGATTTGGATAGTTGGAATGGGGATATACCAAGGCATGTCCTTCTCTAAGTGTATAACATGACAATTCTTTATTCAGTATTTCAGCAAATATTTATTTCTCATTACTCTGTACTATGTCCAGTTCTAGATGGTGGGATACAGCAGTGAGCAAAATAAGCAAAAAGCCCTGCCCTACATGGAAGGTATTATCTAGGGTGGGAAGAAAAACAAGCAAAAATAAGTAAATTCTATAGTTTACTGGAAGGTGATGTGGATAAATAAAGCAAGCAAGAGGATGAGAAGTGTCAGAAGGATTACAATTTTAAATTGGGTGGTGGTGGTATGTCTCTCTGATAAGATGAGAGTTGGTCAAAGATTTGCAGAAGGAGGTGTAGGAAGGGTCTACACGCATTTATGAGTGAAACACATTCCAGACAGAGAGAAAAGCCAATTCAAAGGCCTTAAGGCAGGACTGTGCATGTTGTGTTTGAAGAACAAATGGAAGGCCAGGGTGGCTGGAGCCAAGGGAGCCAAAAAGAGTGATAGAAGATAAGGGTGGAGAGATGTGGGGTAGAAAGGTCAATGATGGAGAGCTTTTAGGCCATTATAAGGGCTTTGATTTCTCCTTTGTGTTAGATGGGAGACTTTAAAATGTTTTAAGTAAAGGAATGACATGATATGCAACTTACATTTTAAAAGGACCACTCTAGCTATTGTGTTGAGAAGAGCAGGGGCATGGGTGAAAGCCGGGAGAACAGTTAGGAGGCTACTCAAAGAGACTTGATGGTGGGTTGGACCTGGATGGTAGGTCTGGAGGTGGTGAAGAGTAATCAGTTATTAGAGTATTTATAAAAAGATCTAAGAGAATTTTCTTATTGATTGGATAAGGGATGTGAGAGAAAAGGAATAATCAATCCTTACTCCCATTATTTTAGTATGAGCAACTAGAAAGAGACAGCACTGTGGATGGAAGAAGCTTGGGTTGGCAGATCAGGAGTCCAATTTTGGAAACGTTTTTGGAATGCCTGTCTGTGATTTTGCTCAACTGCTAACTGAAAGGTAGGTGGTTCAAACCCACCAGCTGCTCCATGGGAGAAAGATGTAGCAGTCTGCTTCTGTAAAGATTTACAGCCTTGGAAACCCTGTGGCAGTTCTACTCTGTCCCATATGGTCACTATGAGTCAGGATCCACTTGACGGCAATGAGTTTGATTTTTGGTTTGGATCGATGATTTGCACTGTGTAAGGTTAAATGAGGTTGGAGAAAATATAAGGCTCTGGTAAACTGAGACATCCTTCTAAGATTGAGCGGAGCACATAGGAATATAACCTCAGTGGATCAGATCTACCATCCATGCAACCCAAGACTGACTGACATTCTTACAGAGGCAAAACCTATGGCATAGGAAGGCTAGGCTTCCCACAGAAATATTAATTTCAAGCCAAGGGAATGTTTCCAAAATACCCAACCTACACGTGAATATCCACAATGGATCCTCCAACTCTAAATTTATTTATATTTTAAAAACATAATTTTTATCTGCCCCCCTCAGCCTTTACTGCAATTTGAAAGAATATTTTTCTTAATAACAGGAGGTGATGAAAATTTCTGCATTCATCCTAAACCTACTTAATGTTTTGATAAGCATTTATCTTTTCAGATTATGAAAGCCTAAATTTTAGTCTCTTTTCCATGATCGACCTTGATTGAGAACAATTTCCAAAAGAAATTTCTTTTATCAGAAGGTCAGATAAATAGCTATTTAAAGGAGCAACTACAAAGCAAGATAGAGCATCATGTATGCATTCTGAAAATGACTGGAAAAAGGAGAAGTCTTAACAGGGAGAAGGGATGAGTTTGTCAGAGGTTGCTTCTTGAAGGTGAAGAATGTTCAACTTTGCTTGAAAAGAAGTGATGGTTAACATAAAGGAAGGTCCAGGAATAGAATAGGGCCCCCTTAGAAGATTGGTTTGCCAGATTACATTGAAAAAGTTCACAGGTGTTTTTTTTTAAGGCAATTATTATAGGCTTTCTCTCTCATTTTCCTCTATTTTCAAAGAGCATAATATTTTGAAGAGGCTCATCTTATTCAACTCTCACATGGTTTTAAAATCTAAGCTAGACATATGTTGTTAATACTTATATATGCCAGGAGCCTGAAGGGCAGAAATAATTTTAAACTGAACTTTTTAATTTTGTTATCCTGACAATGTCTTTTTCTCAGGCTGAGGAATTTTGCATTGTCAAAAGTTACCAGTAACTGGGGTGACAATAACAGCACATGAGTAATTACAAGCAAAATGATAGGGAGCAGGAACATGTCGCCTTTTATTGACATTGACATAGTTTGGGGGGATATATTTGTTGTTACAAATATTTTATTGTGCTTTAGGTGAAGGTTTACAGATCAAAATATATTCCTACTCAACTATTTATACACAGAATGTTCTAAGACATTTGTCGCAGCCCCCTCAATGTGTCAGCACTCTCCCCATTTCCACTCTGGGTTCCCCATTACTTTTCAACGAGTTTTCCGACCCCTTTCTACCTTCTCGTCTTTGCTTTTGGGAAGATGTTACCCTTTCGGTCTCATATTCTAAGGAGATTGTTCCTCTCAGGTGTTACTGTTTATTTTGTGGGCCTGTATATTATTGGGCTGAAGAGTGGTCTCCAGGAATGGCTTCAATTTTACTTGAGAAGGATGTCTTAAGGCCACAGTCTAGGGAGTGCCTCTAGTCTCTATCAGACCAGTAAGTCTGGTCTTTCTTATAGATTTGATCTTTGTTCTACATTTTTCTCCCACTTTGCCTGGGACTCTCTATTGTGATCCTGGTCACAGAGGTTGGTAGTGGTAGACGGGCACATCTAGTTCTTCTGGTCTTGGGGTCATGTAAACTGTGGTTCATTAGTCCTTTAGACTAATTACTCCCTTGTGTCTTTGATTTTCTTCACTGTCCTTTGCTCAGGACGGGATGAGACGAATAGTTGTATCTTAGATGGCTGCTTGTAGGGGGATAGCTTTACCATGATATAGAAAAAGGCTGACTAGATATAAAACAGTGATTAAAACAGATAAAAGGAAATAATTTAAGAAAAAATGTACAATAAATCTATGATATTAAGAATGCCTTTCCCCCAAAATACAGAACTCAAGCTTTTGATGGCAGGCAGCAGAGGGATAGAACTTGATAATAGTAACTCAGTAAATACATTTTAAATTGAGTCATAATGGACTTGATTTCTTTTTTTAATGTTAATTTTGCGGTCTGAAAAAAGACCAACCCTCATTTCTCTGACTCGGGAAGTATTTTCCCAAATACAGTTACAGGCTTTTTTTTTTCTTTTTCTCTTTTTCAACTGCTGGAGAATAACTAGAAACAAATCTGTTCCTTGGAATAAATGTTCAGTCCATATGTTATCTTTCATGGTAGCTGACGGAAGTGTGAAGTCCTCCTCAGTATGTTCTGCCTGCCGTCTTGCTCTCCCTTCCCCCTCCACCATATGTAACACATCTTGCAAGGGGGAAAATAAGTCCTTTGTCATTTGGCTTTGTTGTTTGCATTTTTCCTTGAGCAACACAGAAATTTGAAAGGGAACCAGCAGTTTTGGTATGAAGAGTAGACAGACCAACCAGGCTATTCTGAAAGGCACTTGTGCAAAATGATGGACTACGAAAAGAAAAAGAAAAATGTCGATGTAATAGTTAAGAGCATTAGACACATAGTACCCAAATCTCTGTTCATTGAGAAACAGAAGAATACTCATGTACTTTGAACGAGAGGTCTGATTTAGTTCCCAACACACCACCTGTCTTTGCAATCTGAACAAGTTTCTTAATCTGAGTTTGGATTTTCTCATCTGGAGAATGGAGGTACATAATACATATCTCAAAGTGTTGGTATGAGAATATAACAAACTAATCCAAGGAAAGTGACCGGAACATGGCAGGTGTTTAAGAAATGTTAGTTTCCTTCCTTTCATTCCTCTATCTCATTGTCATTCCTGTTATCAATAAAAGCACACTCTTGTTTGTGCTTAAAGGATTCATGAATGTTCAGCAAAGAGCATGAGTGATCAAGGAGAGATGTTTTATGACAAAAGAGTTACCAGGAATTTTCTTCCCTACTATAAAGCTGGTCTAAGGTCACACCTCTTGGCAGAACTCCTGATGTAGCTGGAAGATTTGGGAGTTTGAATAGAGACCAATACTTTAGGGGAATTTAACCCCAAGCCAAATGCTTTATGCTGGGAAAAGAGTCTTTGATGTTTGAATTGCTCTGAGTGTTATGCTGAGAGCCAAATGTGTGGGGTAGGACCCCTTGTGAATTGAAACATCAAAAAATATTTGCATTAATTCCCTGCAAACCAAACATATAGAGTTTCATGCGGCTCTAATTGAAATTAATAACTGTTTACAGATTTGACTGCTCTATTGCCACAGAGTAATTGCTTTTCCACACCAAGCAAATGGAAGCTGAAGTAAATGTGTCTAGAAGGGTTTAGAAGTCCTATAAAGTATTTCTAAAAATACTGTTATGGATGAATGGTGACTTTCCTGTCTCAAAACTCTGTTAGAGCTGGGCCTCTATGGATTCAAGTTACTGGGGACCTTGGCGTCAGAAGAGATCTTTATTACTCCAGCTTGGGTTCAATAAAACAGAAAACTGCATTATCTCAAAAAGCAATACTAACAAGTTATTTATTGTTGTTTTTTTGTATGTTCTATATAGTATTGGGACCCTACATTAAAGTATGTCTTGGCTTTTTATGCACAGTAAGTATTTTTGCATCTCTGACGAGGTCAAAAAGAGAGAATGCAAAGAAAAATGACAAACTTGATGGATCCCAGTGCAGTTTGTTCATTGTAACAATGCTCAAAAATCATTTAAACTGTAATAATCACCAACCCTGCTCAAAGCAACAGAAAATACAGTAGTTTTTTCTTTAAACGAAAGGGAATTAGTGTTTGTGAAATTATTTACTCAACAAAGTAAGAGAAAATGTGACTTTGTCTCCATCCCCAATCTTAAAGGCTTTAGAATATGTTTATAAATGGCAAAATAATCAGGAAAAGGATAGAGTCTGACTTTTGAGAATGTTAGAAAAATAATACTCCATTCAAGAGGGAAGCTAGCTTTTGTGAGACCTTGTAACAATCCCATGAGGCCAGTACTGTTTTCCCCATTTTAAAGATAAATAAGACTCTAGAAGGTTAATTATTTTCCACATACAGAATAGTTGCAAAATACAGACTCAAACCCAATTACTACTTCCTCAAAAACCAGTGCTTTGTACAGAACAAATGGCCACTCTCAAAATTTAAAAAATCAAAATATCTACAATCACATTTTAATATTAATATCTAACTTGAGGTTTAGATGGTCATTTTTCATACATTATATGCTACTACCTCAGAAAGTTAAAAAAATGTAAAGGTGATTGAAATACAGATGCTAGACCTCAGATTTTTTCTCTGAAAGATGAAAAATATAATGTAAAAATTGCCAGGTATGGTATGAAGGATAAATCAAATTAATAATTATAGGGCAGTTCAAAAAAACCAGCACCTTTTATGATGACAATTCCTTGGTAACTGCAGCCATTTTGTTCCTCACGATTTTGAGCAGACCTGAGTTAGAGTGCCAGATTCACTTTCGCAACAATGGGCAAGGGCACTCACTTTTCTAAAACCTCAGTTTCTGCATCTGTAAAGTGGGATTCACTGTCCAGCTTTCACACGCATATGAGGCGATGGAAAATATCATGGCTTGGGTCAGGTGCACCTTAGTCCCCAAAGTGACATCTCTGCTTTTTAACACTTTGTTGTTGTTATTGTTGTTAGATGACGCTGAGTCGTTTCTGACTCATAGTGACCCTCTGTACAACAGAAAGAAATACTGCCTGGTCCTGTGTCATCCTCACAAGTGTTGCTATGATTGAGCCCATCGTTGCAGCCACTATGTCAGTCCATCTCATTGAGGGTCTTCCTCTTTTTCCTGACCTTCTATTTTACCAGCATAATGTCCTTCTCCAGGGACTTGTCCCTCCTGATAACATGTCCAAAGTATGTAAGATGAAGTCACACCATTATTTTAAAGAGGTCTTTTGCAGTAGATTTTTCCAATGCAATACAAAGAATATTGAATATACTATAGACTGCCAGAAGAATGAACAAAGCTGCCTTGGAAGAAGTACATCAAAATGCTCCTTGGAAGGGAAGATGGCAAGACTTCATCTCACTTTGCACATGTTATCATGAGCGATCAGTCCCTGGAGAAAGACATCAAGCGTGGTAGAGGGTCAATGAAAAAGAGGAAGACCCTCAGTAAGGTGGATTGACACAGTAGCTGCAACAATGTGCCCAAATGTAGCAATCAAACATAGTAATGATTGTGAGGATAGTGCAGAACTGAGTAATGTTTCCTTCTGCTATACATACGGTCGCTATGTATAAAGACCTAAAATAATTTAGAAAGTAGATTTGTTTTATTTAATAACTTCCTTTATCCAAGTTATAAATATTGGCAAGTATTATGGATTGAATTGTGTTCCCCAAAAATACATATTGTAAATTCTAACCCCTATGACTGTGGATGTAATCCCATGTGGGAATAGGGTTTTCTTGGTTATGTTAATGAGCCCAGATCAGTGTAGTATCTGTTTTAAGCCAATCACTTTTGAGATAAAAAAAGAGCAGGTTAGGCATAGAAGCAAGTAAGCATGAATGGGGGAAAGAAAGATGCCACCTGCAGATCCGTAAGGAAATGCAGAGAAGCTGAGACAAGGATTTTCCCCCAGAGTGGACAGAAAGATCCTTCCCCTAAAGCCAGTGCCCTGAATTTGGACTTTTTAGCTTCCTAAACTGTGAAAAAATAAACTTTTGTTCATTAAAGTTACTCACTCATTATATTTCTGTTATAGCAACACCAAGAAACTAAGATAGCAAGGTGTTTTTTTAATGGGTTTAAGAGATTATAAGGTTCCAGTATACTCTGAGTGAGATGGTATTTGTCTTAGTCATCTAGTGCTGCTATAACAGAAATACCAAAGGTGGATGACTTTAACAAAGATAAATTTATTTTCTCACAGTCTAGTAGGCTAGAAGTCCAAATTCAAAACGTCAGCCAGGGGAAGGCTTTCTCTCTCTGTTGGCTCTGGAGGAAGGTCCTTCTCATCGAACTTCCTCTTGACTAGGAGTTTCTCCAAGCAGGAACCCTGCTTTCTTGGTGGTATGAGGTCCCCCTGTCTCTTTGCTTTATTTTCTCTTTTATATCTCTAAAGAGATTGGCTCAAGACACACTCCAATCTTGCAGAATGAGTCTTGCATCATTAATATAACTGCCACCTATTCCACCTCAGTAACATCATAGAGGATTTACAACACATAGGAAAATCACAAATCAGGTGACAAAACTGTGGACAATCACATAATACTGGGAATCATGGCCTAGCCAAATTGATGTACATATTTTTGGGGGACACAATTCAATCCATGACAGTACCTTTGTTCAGCTTTTCTTGAACAGTTACGTATTTCCCTCAAGAAATAATAAAAAAGGCTTACTTGAGAATTTATGCATTGAATTTCTTTATCAGCATATTCTAGGTTTCCATTCTTTAACATGGAGTATACATAGTAAAAGATGTACCTTGAAATCCTATATGTCAACACACATAATATATAGAAAATAGTAGGGCAGGGATGTTGTGGTAGATAGAATAATGGTCCCCAAAGATGCCCACATCATAATCCCTAAAACCAGTGAATATGTTGCTTTACATGGCAAAAGAGACTTTGCAGATGTGATTAAGGATCTTGAGATGGGGAAAATATCCTGGATTATTTTGGTGGGCTCAATGTAAGAGTCTTTGTAAGAGGAAAGAACACTGATAGTCAAAAAAGGAGACGTGACAATGGAAGCAGATGTCAGAGTGATGCCATTGCTGGAAGGGGGTCATGAGTCAAGGAATGGAGACAGTCTCTAGAAGCTGGAAAAGGAAAGGAACAAATACTCCTTTAGAATTTCCAGAAGGAATGCAGCCCTGCTGTGATGGTTAAGGTTGTGTGTCAACTTGGCTGGGCCATGATTCTCAGTGGTTTGACAGTTATGATGTAGTTTGGCAGATATGTAAGGATGTAATCATCTCCATAATGAGATCTGATATAATGTAATCACCTCCATGGTGAGGTCTGTTATGAGCAGCCAATCAGTTGAAAGCGAATTTCCTTGGAGATGTGACCTGCATCCAGTATAGGTAGACTTCCTGGCAAAGCTCTCGAGCTTCTGCTCGCTCTGCATACTACACCTAGCTCCTGTTCATCTGACCTCTGGTTCTTGGGACTTGAGCTAGCAGCTTACTTCCATCTTACCTGCTAATCTTGGGATTCATGGGCCTCTGCAACCTGTGAGACAGAGGCCTGCTGTCTGAACTGCTGATCTTGGGTTTGCCAGCCCCTGCAGCTACGTGAGTCAGGAGAAGCCTCCAGCCTGACCCACGGACTTGGGACTTTCCAGCCTCTGTAACAGCGTGAGCCATTTCCTTGATATAAATCTCTAAATATATTTATATGCTTCACTGGTTTTACTTCTCTAGAGAACCCAGCCTAAGACACCTACCACACTTTGATTTTAGCTTTGTTAGGTCCATCTTTGGACTTCTGAGCTTTCGAACTGTAAGATAATACACTTGTGCTGTTTTAAGCCACTAAGTGTGCGGCAATTTGTCATAGTAGCATGGGAAACTAACACAGGTGTCTTTTTCATATTCAGTATCTATTCTACTAGAAATCTATAAAGTATTGTCCGAAAAAAAGATATTTGTCTTGAAAAATACACACACATATATATATATATACATATATTCAGCAAGAGATATATGTCATAATAAAATTGCTTTACATGCTACCACCACCACCTGCTGCCATCACATAAATTCCAACTCATAGTGACCCTGTAGGGTTTCTAAGACTGTAAATCTCTATAGAAGCAGACTGCCACATTTTTGTCATCCAGAGCCACTGGTGGTTTTGAACCACCAACCTTTTGGTTAGCAGTCAATCGCTTTAACCAGTGCTTCACCAGTGCTCCTTGCTTTATATACTATTTTATTTTAAAGATCAATATGTGAAATTGAGGATAAAATTATCTTAGAAAAAAATGAGATGGTTATAAACATAATAACATTATTCAAGATTTAAATGAAAAGTTTCTTTTCTTTTTTCTTTTTAAAATATCTTTACTGTATTCAATAACCTTTACATAATTTTAACACACTTGAGCAATTGTGTTGAACATATTTTAAAGAAAGTCTTTTTACTACAGCATTTTCTATATGTGTAGGTCCTTGCTGCCCCATGATATATTTTGTTTGTCCACCTTTATTCAAACATAATTTTTCAGTGTATGAAAAGAGAACTGAAATAATTAGGGGATTGTTTTTATTCTCTGTATTCTTCAGATATGTCTCTTAAAATGACAGTCCATGAAGAATTTTAAATTTAATTTGTCTAAAGAAGTGATTGCCCTGGTGGTACAATTGTTAAGCACTCAGCTGCTAAATGAAAGGTCAGAGGTTCGAACCCACCAGCCACTCCTTGGGAGAGAAGACTTGGAAATCTGCTCCCATAAAGATTACCACCTAGGAAACCCTATGGGTCTCCTGTGTCATATGGGGTCACTATAAGTCAGAATCGACTCCATAGCACACAACAACAACAACAACAAAATTTTTTTAAAACAAGTAAATGGATTTGTTTCTTATTGCCTTTTCTTATTGTGATTATGATGATAATAAATTTCAGTGAATTTAAGAAAATGCATTTAAATTGCAGATTGATTGGTCTCTTTTCATAGGTTTGATAAAATAAAATCCAGAGAATAAAACCTAGCTTCTTCCTATTGTTATTGGTGAAATGGCTCTTGAAATATGCTAGTTTGTGAACAATCTAATCCCTTTGTTCTCTCTAATTTTTCAGTTGACCTCAAGCTAGTCGTTGAAATTCCTGTCACTCAGTTTCTCATTCAAAACATAAGGGAAATATAAAATTGCTTACGAAAATAGCTGTAAAGAATTTACTAAAACATTTTGAACATGTAAACTGCTTCACGGACTATGTAAAATGCCCCCAGAAACTGTTGAAATTAACACTGAGTTTTCATTAACTAACTGTCCTCAAACCATATTGTTCTCTTCGGCTCATAGAAGAAACCTGATGAATGGCTGTATTATAGGGTTTTCAGATTTGTAAATTCTAAAACCAACTCCAACACTGATTTTTAACTGTTTATTTTCATACAAATGTTATGGAATAATCAAGGTGGGTATGATACATAATCATAGAATTCAGATATTAGTGGGAAGTTAGAACGGGAATGGATCTTAGATATTATTTAGCTCAGCCCCCTAAATTTACATCCTGAGAAAGATACCTAGATGTCCCAGGTTACCCAGTTAGTTAGGGGCAGACCTGAAATTGATACTCAGTCTAAAAGTCTATGAAGTGCACCTTTCACAGACCTCGCTACTTCTCTTTGTATTTCCAGCAGATGTTCACCCCAAGGTATTACCCCTGATTCTACTAATATAGATCTGAATTCTTGCCCAGTGTTGAAAGTTTTTTATTCTGTATGAGTTCCTTATTGAATGGCAAACACTACTGGAAGGGAGTGATACTCTTAACCTCCATTCAGCTAATGTTTCAGTCATCAAGTAACACCTACTCAGGGATTTATTATCAGATAATTACGCAGGGACTGGAAAAGGACCAAGAAGATAGTTATGTTGGAGGAAAGGAATGGAGAGTGAGGAAGATGAGACACCAGCAATGATTGCATATTGTATGTACTTTCTTTCCTCAAACATCTGCCCCAAATTTTTGCTATTAAACTATGAGCAACTTGAGGACAAGAAACAAGCCTTGTTCACATTTTTACTTACTTTCCTTCTTTATAGTCTACGTATTAAAGTCTTAATAAATTTCTGTCTGTTAAATGAGTAAATGATTACAGATGCTCTCTACAAACACACCAGATTGTCTAGGTCTAAATCTCAGCTCTAGTAGAATCTTACTAGCTTTGCAGCTGTCAGGGCATGATTAATCTCTTCACCACAATTGCCATATTTGTAAAATGGGGTTAATAACAGTACTTGAATTATAAAGTCGTTTTGAGGATGAAATACATTTATACTTGTAAAGTGCTTAAACGTTTTTTAGCACATAGTAAGTGCTCAGTAAATATCAGCTATTACTGTTAGTTCTCAAGCAGGGGTTGATTTTGCCCCCAGGGGAGCATTTGTCAAGCTGGGGGACATTTTTTGTTGTTACAGTGAGGGGATGCTACTGGCTAGTGGGTAGAGGCCAGAGATGCCACTAAGTACCCTACAATGTACAGGGCAGCCCCCCACAACAAAACAGTATCCAGCCCAAAATGCCAATGCCAAGAGAGAAAAACCTTGAACTATTACTACTACTACTGCTACTAGTACTATTACTACTAATTCCGAATAATGTAATACGGGAATAGTCTTATTTTCTCATCGTTGTTGTTGTTTATTTGTATATTGAGATAAGATAATTCTGTCTCAGATAATTATAAAACCAACTATTTGTAATAAAGATAATTTATTCAATATTTACTACTTTAATACAAAAAATACTTTTTATGGATACTATGTTTAATAAACTAATCCTTTATTTCAAAAAGGCCATAGTTAGCTTTGTTACAAATACCACTAAAGCTAGTCAGAATCTTAGCTATTAAAAACAAAAGTCATTTTTAATGGCCAATTCAACTTTAATATTCCTAAAGGTCAAAGGTCTCCTATTTGTGTCTCTAATTGAAAGCATACATTTCCACTGGCTGGTGAATTAAGGACGTTGATTTGCTTGTGTAAAATTCAAATTCTTTCAAGTTATTTCTCTCACTGAAGCTCTAAGTATGTGGTTATATCATATTTTTTTCAATTTCTGAATCCAGTTTGCTCAGGGGATGAAAACAGATGAAAGCAAAAAGTGAGAGAAGAAAATTGTGTTCTATTCCATTGTAATCTCTCTCTCTCCTTGGGACTAATTAGAACTGGGAATTTAATTTGAAAGCCTGTTTCAAATTTTTGATGTTGCAGTTAATTAATTCTGAAGAAAATTCCTTGGGTTTACTTTTCTGTGTGTAGCGCTGTTCTTTTCTTTCAGTCTGAGCGTTGGATAAGCAGAGGAAAATACTCACGTTTAAAAACATGCACATCTATGTTACATCTAAATTTTTTCATTGCAGAACAATGTCCATTTTATTAAGAAGAAAATGTATGAAGAATTTTCAATTTTTGGACAGTCTAACACTTATTCTAGCCATAATACGTTAATTTTGAACCAAGAAGCATTCACTAAGTAGTTTTAACATTTATGTCCTTCGCAAAACAGAAAATGTTAACTAGGGAAAAAAAAAAAAAACGGTTGCAAGGTTTTAAATGTGACTTTGGATGGCTTGGAGTAGTGGTTAAGAGCCAAAAGGCTGGCAGTTCAAATCCACCAGGCGCTCCTTGGAAACCCCATGGGGGCAGTTCTATCCTGTCCTACGGGGTAACTATGAGTTGGAAACAACTTGACGGCAATGGGTTTTAGGCAGCCTTAATCAATATTTTAAGTATATAAAAGTTCGAGGTCCAACTTCCTCTGACCTACTATTGAAAACATCACATCATTTTTTGGCTTTCCAGCTAGGTTACCAAAATTTCTTCCTTCATGTCCCTTCCTCCATCTTGCCATCCTTCCACCCTATTGTGAGAAAGTTCTGCTTTATCAGCATTTGGAAACACCCTAGCAAAAAATTCTTTACTATAAATTATGGAAGAAACAGTCTATAATGTGTGATTCATGACAGCATCATTATGAGATATCCATCTTCCATGCCTGGGGATTGTCTCTCCAGCATGAGACACCATGCTCTTTCTCAGAAGTGGAAAATTTTTGTAATGAGTTTTATCTCCCTTGGACAGCTAATTTCACCCTTTCTCTCTTCAGTCCATTCTCCACAGAGCCATCTTCTCAAAGTGTAAATTAGATAAATACCTTTCCCCACGTCTGCAACAGTTTAAAAGATTTAGAATAAGAGCCAAACCCTAGCCTCCTTTTCCTCATTTTGACCGTTGCATAACTCTCATGTTTTAAGTTGCTTTCCCATAACCAACCTGGCTAAGGCACCACGTTTATTTCCATAAGGCCAATTTCTAACTCATTGTTCTATTTCCTTTTCTTTGTAGAACTTGCCACTCTTGAAAATCTACATACATATTTATTCTGTTTTACAAGTGTATTGTCAGTTTCACCTCATTCCAGTCACGAGGGCAGAAATTTTTTCAGACATGTTCATTGCTGAACCCTTGTGCCTAGATCAGAACTGACATTTATAGCTATTTGTATTATTATTATTATTTTTTTTTGCTGTGTAACAAATTAACACAAATTAATGGCTTAAAACAACAGAAATTCATTGTCTCACAGTTTCATAGGTCAGAAGTCCAGGCATAACTAAAGCAGTTTCTCTGCTCAGTGTCTCATCACCATGAAAACAAGGTGTCAGCTGGACTGTGCTAGAGCTTAGGATTCTCTTTCAAGTTCACATGTTGTTTGCAAATTCCAGATACTTATGGTTGTAGGACTTATGCCCCTGTTCTCTTTCTGGTTGTCAGCTGGTGGCTGCTGTCAGCTCCTAGATGCCTCACACAGTTCCTGGCCATGTAGTCATCTCCGCAGATGCTTTTATGAATTGAATCTCTGACTTCTTCTGTCTCTAACCACTAGACTCCTTTTTAAAAAGCTTCACATAATTAGGCCAGGTCCACCCACACTCAATGAGAGAGAATTATGCAAAGTGTATACAGGAGGGGGCAAGAATCTTGGGGGCCATCTTAGGATTCCACCAATGATATACTCAATAGACTTTGAATTTATAAAGTAGTACCACGCTACCTCAGGTACAAATTTCTGAAATTGCTAAAATAAAGACAATAGAAAGTGTTCATAATAAGTATTTAATTAGTTTATAGCAGGAACTATTTTTTTTTTGTTTATTTTGTCTGTTTTAATCTAATGCTGTGTATACCTTCCCATAATTAAATTTTGAAGGACTGACTTTGTTAAACTTGTGAAAATTATTAACCATAATTTGGTCACCTGTTTATGGACATGCTTGTTTATAATTAATTAATCTTCAGTTAGAAAATGTTACTTGGTTTCTCGTTCTAAACTACTCACTTAATCCAAGCTTATTTTGTATTTTCCTCCCAATTGTTTATGGTTTTCTGATGAGACTTTAGAAGACATAATCAAAAAGAGACATTCTCTTGACATTTATTTTTATCCTTTATTTAATGTTTTTCTCTCCAAAATAGAAAAACAAACCAAAATACCTCATTCCTAGTGCTAATTATGAATATGTCCTTATCATGACAGGTAGATAATAAACAGGAAAGAGCAGTGTCTTTGCATTCACCAACGTCTGTTTCAATTTTGACTCTACTCACGATCATATTTACATGGTCATGAGACTGTTATTTTTTCTCCATCTCAGCTAACATGGGAATAAAATGTGGCTAATAATATTTAACTCAAAAGACTGGTGTGAAGATTGACACACAGTAGGCATTCAGTGAAAGTGAGATTTTTTTTCCACAGGTGGAAAGCATAGATATGGGTAGTGTTCCTTTAACAAGGACACTTGTTAAAAAGGCAGATTCCCAAACCCTTCCTGTGGTGCAGTGAATTACTTAATATGGCCCTTCTAGCCAAAGTCTTTGTGACTCCTTCACAATGTGCTGGATGCGACTAAGAAAATAGGTACTTGTGGCTCACCAAGGGGATTGAACAGCTTGCTGTTTATGCTAATATGGTGCATGGAACGCTTGTGGGGGTGGGTCCATGCAAATAAGGTGTATGGAACCCTAATGAGGGGATTGATCAATTTTGCCGTCCTGCTAGGTTTAAAGAAAAACACAAAGAGAGAGAGAGGGAGGAGCTGTAACATGGAAGACAGTGAGAGATGGTGGCAGAGCAGTAGCAAGAACAATAGCGGTGTGAGATGGCAGGAACTAGGGGACCAGCAGGAGTTGGTTGCAGGGAGACTTACTGACCCACTGAGCTAGGAGCTTTGTAACACTTGCCTGAGCATGGCAGAGATGAGGTGGAGAAGCCAAGAGGCTGAGGGCCAGAGAGAGACCTGTCAGTGGAGATGGCTGAGAAGAAGTTGTCCTGATTGAAGAACTGTATCCTGAGTTGTTTCTGATCCCGAGTTGTACCCTGTAACTTCCCTAACAAACCACTTAAATGTAAGTACAGTTTGTGAATTCTGTGAGATGTTGCAGTGAATTACCAAACCCAAAGACCAGACAGGAGGGGGATTGTTTGATGTTAGAGATGACGGAGTATTATAGCAGTTTGGAAAAGCTGGATATTTGGGACATCTTTAACCTCCCCCTCATAGGAACCAGTTTTGTGCCAATCCTTATGAAAGAAATTATTCATTTACTTCCCCAGATCTACTGTTGTTGTTAGGTGCCGTCGAGTCAGTTCTGACTCATAGCGACCTTATGCTAGATGAAATATTTTAGAAGAGGAATCCAGGGGTCTACATTTTAAACAAAGACCGTAAGTCATTATTAGCACGCTGATGTTTGAAAACCAGTGATAGGGAATAACACAGAGAATCAATTAGAAGAAATAAAGTGTATTTCAAAACTATTTTTCATGTCTTTAAAGAAATAACCATTATATAAAATGGTAAGCTTACTTCCTGTTTTGTTAAAAGCTGAGTAATATATAAGTCAGTTCTTATTGCATTAAAATAAATTTTAGGTAATTTAACAATTGTATTTTTACGTCTCCTCCCAACGTGTTGAAACACAACCTATTTCATTCCTAGTGTCTTAAAGCCCTGTCTCTATTTTTGTAGAACAATATTCAAGAAGACTAATAATATTCACATTTTTATTCCTCATTTTCACATTGTAAAGATAGGGTGTTTTCTACATATTCATGTTTGGTCTTTCGACTAGAGACAGAATGGAGATGAGTGCTAACCAAGTGCGTCTTAAGCTTATAGAAATGTGTGTACTAGTTATGTGATCATATTTTTGGAGTAAAAAAGAAAATCAAGATACAGTTAAAATATATGGAAACAATTGGAAATATTATTTGACCATTTGAAACCAGCCTACCCTGGAAAATCAACCATAATCCTAAAGTCCACTAAGTGTCCATATGCCTAATTACACTACTGGATAAAGAATAAGAAAAAAGTCTTAGATTTGTTTTATTTTAGGGCTTTACGTTCCAACAGTTATCAATTAAATTCAGAAAGATATCGCTCTTCTCTTCTGTAAACTCTATCCCTACCCCAACCTTGAACTGTCTCTAGCTCTTATTTTTGATTAGAACCATGTGCAGTAATATTCTTTACCAGGATGCAAGCAGATCATCTTAGTGAAGCATAACTGAAGCTCATAAAAAGCTTTATTGCCATCAACCTTTGAAACTGGTAGAGAATGTGGTTGGTCTTCCCACTGTGTCCCATCAGCCCAGCAAATTATATCTTTTTCCCCTCATGAGAAGCCACGTCACCCCAAGACATGTTTTATAAAGAACAATTTAAAGATAATGAGACTAATACAGGGAACAACATGCTCCCAACTGAGGCCACGGTGTCTAGATTTGTGGAAGAGAATTCATTTGACCAGATGCTGCAGCTACAACTTAGCTTCCCTCATTTCTGCAGGTTGGCTTATCAGGCTTCTCAGATTTAGGAGATGCCAAATGCACATATCAAAAATTATATGCTAAAATGAATACGGCCATTTTAGAATTTCGAGTGGCATGTGGCTTTGTTCATGGATGGCAGACGTATTTAAGAAAGCTAGGTATTTATGCAGGTTAAATTGTTCACATTGGTATGAAGGGTTTGGATTTAAACTTTGCAGAGAAAAAAAAACAAAGATTGCTTCTTTTTAGCTTGAAATAACTAAAATACTTCAAACATTTCTTTAAAATAAGCTGTAATTCCACACTTAATATTTTGTTGTGATAGTAAAAATCTTGCCTGGCTACAAATATGACAAAAGCTATATAAAAAGCTCGCACAAATAATAAAATAATCCAAACGAATAAGTGAATAAGAGATGTAATAATGTATTATTAGTAACACACATATATTATTATATGCCAGGCTCTCTGCTAGGAGCACAGATTGTGGAGACAAAATGTTTAGGTTCAAATTCAAACTCTGTCAAATTTCTAGTTGTATAACTTTACAGAAGTTATTTAAACTTGCTGGGACTCAGTTTCCTCATCTATTTAATGCATATAAAAGCCAACCACTTAGAGTTATTGTGAAGAGTTAATACATGTACAGTGCTTAGAATCTTGTCCAGCACATCCTTAGTACATGATAAATGATACCCATTATCATTAGCAAGGACCCCTGGTAGCAAAGTGGTTAAGAACTTGGCTGCTAACTGAAAGGTCAATGGTTCAAACCCACCAGCCTCTCTGTGGGAGAAAGATGTGGCAATCTGCTTCAATAAAGATTACAGTCTTGGAAATTCTATAGAGCAGTTCTACTCTGTCCTATGGGTCACTGTGAGTCAAAACTGACTCATTGGCAATGAGTTTGGTTTATTATCTTTAGTGTTAACTTTGATAACTATTGATTGTTATTATCATTATTGATAATTATGATTTTAATAGCTATTATGAGTGATAGCTCTTAACATTAATAACTTGATAACTATTACTAGTGATAGCTATTATTAATCATAACTATTATATTTAGTGATAACTATTATAATTAGTTGTAACTATGATTAGTGATAACATATGATAACTGTTATTATCTTTTAACCATTATCATTTTTAATCTCACAAAAACCTTATTAACCCTCATTCTATTTTCCCCCTCATATAGATGACTGATCATACAAAGGCTAGAAAGAAAATATAAATTACCTGAAATCATATGGTCAACAATTGGGAGAAGCTGTCTATTCAAATCCAAAGTGTGAAACATTACATGTTTCTGCCTCTGAAGGCAAGAAAATAACTGAAAAACATATTTAAATAGATAACTACTATTTACTTGACACTTTCCATGCTCTATAGGGGTCTCTATCCTGTCCTGGGATTGTGTTTTCCCACTGAGTCACCTTGGAGCAGATCTCCAGCTGGTTTCTTTCAGACTCACTTAATACAGGTGTGTGAGAGACATAAAACCACTACCTCTTGCAGTAGCTAGGGTTCTACGATTTTTTACAAGAACTTGTGAGTATTCTAGAATACTTAAAACAGTAAGCCAGACAGAATCCAAGAAATATCCAAAGTCTAAGATTCATCCGTTTATTCATCTATTCATTCATTAATTCATAATCAAATTGAGTTTTTACTGTCCCAGGTATTGCTCCAGGGACAAAGAGCCAGCACTGAAAAAGACAGAAAATTTTCTCTGCTCTCATGGAGCTTACAACAGAATGGAGAACACAGATAACAAGCAAACAAATAAATAAATTATATATATTTGTTAGTGTGAAGAGCTGGATTTTATGTGATGGAGAATGACTGGTGACTACTTTAAATCTAACAATTAAGAAAGGCCCTTCTGAACATTTAAATTGATATCTGAATGACAAGAGAGAAGTAGTTATGGGAAGATGAGAGGAAAGTGAATTCTGAGAAGAGGGAAAGATTAGGGGAAATGACCTAAGATAAGAAGAGCTTTGGTATACAGACCAAGATGGTGGTGTAATCAGAAGCCTCAAAACATCCTCCTTACAACAAAGACTGGAGAAAACAAGTGAATTGGATATAGATGACAACTTTGGAGCCCTGAGAATCAAATGGAAAGCTGAAGAATCAAACTGAGTGCCAAGTGGAAGAAGAGTATGTACAAAACCCATGAACATAGAGAATTTTGGATCATCAATGCCCTGCCAGCCATACCTGCCCAATGTGGCCATATTGAGACAAAGCAAACAGTGTTCCCAGGTGAGGAGCACAGGAAGGCAACTCCACAGAACTCACAACAGGAGACGTAAATAATAGGGAAACAAACCTGGAATGAAAAAAGTGAACAGGACACAAGCTGGATCAAAAAACGAAAAGTACAGGAAGGCAGGCAAGAGCCTCAGTTATTTGGTGACCACAGAGGAGGGAGGGAGCCAGGAACAAGGAACGGATCTACTCACCAGTGGTGATGCCTGACTATTAGGATCGGAAATGCCCATTGAATAGTAAATCCGTAGAGTAACACCTAGCAGTCTGCTACCCAGCCAGATTCTGTGCAATCCCGCCTCCTCACATCTAACCAGTCAAAGTCCCCATCACCTGGTGCTGCCAAGCAGGAACACCCGCAAACCCACGTCGAGAGTCGGGCAGGAGAATTCCCCACTCAGTGAAAGTTAAGAGAACTCACCACACTCACTGTGCCCCTCCAACCACCCATGCCAGAGGTCCATGGATCTGCAGTGCCCTCCCCACCCTCCTCACCCACCCACCCTGCACATGCTCAGGGACCAGTGGCACCACCCTATTGATCAGCCACCAGTGCTGGGGGCCTGTGGACCAATGGCACACCTTCCCCCGACTGCGTTCTTGCAGACTGGGGACACCCCTCCGAGCACGCATCCAAGACTGGCAGCACCACCGCTGCCTTGCCCTCCACACTGCTAGGTGACCAACAGGTGTGCCCACCATACTCAATTTCAAGAGACTGGCGGGAGCACTCCCCACAACCCAACCAAGTAACAGATGGAGGTGTCCTCACCCAGGGACAAGCAGGCAGGCAGCCCACTACCCAACTAACCCCTCAACCACCCCTCCCATCCAGAGATTAGTAGGTATGATTCCCCAACACCTGCACTGAGACCCTGTGATGTCCCCTCATCTACTGAGATGCTAATTTGAACCTGCACAGAGGGCCTTCCTGGTCCATTGAGGTAGCTCCATCTCCCCATGTCTACAAAGACAACCTGCCCTGATCTTCAGTGGACACACTAACTGCTAACACTAACATGGAAGGATTGCGCTGTCCATAAGAGCTGTGGAGATACCCTAACCAACCAATTGCTGCCTCATATCAAGGAAGGGACCTGCTCAGGTATTTCCACTCAATTCTGTAAGAGAAGACGTATGTGTCTATAAATAAATAAAATAATACCTTAATGCCTCAGAGACATCAGACAATAACAAACCATATGAAGAAACAGGATAAGAGGACTCAAACAAGTGAGCAAGATAAAGGGATGGAAAACCTTCCGGAGGAAGAATGGATAATAGAACTACCTGACAAGGAATGTAAAAAACTAATATTTAGGTTCCTTAAAGAGATCAAGGAAAACACAGAAAAAACTCCTAGAGGAATTCAAGAAAACAGTACAAGAAAAAAATGACAAACTCAACAGACAAATAGAAACCATGTAAAAACAACAGCTAGAAATTCAGAAACTTAATAATATCAGAAATAGATAACTCAGTGGAAGGACGTAGAAGTAGAATTGAATCAATCGAAGAATCAACAAAATAGAGAACAAATACCTTGATTCTAATTTTTTCGAGGAACAATCAGAAAAAAAAACTGAAGAAAAATGAAGAAAACCTAAGGGTTATTTGGGACACCATCAAGAGAATTTATTTATGCATAATAGGATTTCCAGAAGAAGAGAAGAAAAAACTATGAATAAAATTTTTGAAGTTATTTTTGTGAGAACTTCCCAAATATCAGGAAAATAAGGTTTCCATCCAAGAAGATCAACAAACCCCATACAGGATAGACTTCAATAGAAATTCACCAACACGTATCATATCAAACTTTCCTAAACCAAAGTCAAAGAAACAATTTTAAGAGCAGCTTGTGAAAAGTGAAATATCATCTACAAACAGGCATCAATAAGACTAAATGGTGATTTCTTATCAGAAACCATACAAGCAAAAAGGCAATGGGATGACATATAGAAAGCCCTGAAACAAAACAATTGTCAACAAATAATCATATATCCAGGAAAACTGTCTTTCAAAAATGAGGATGAAATTAAGACACTCCCAGACAAGTAGAATTTAAGGGAATTTTTAACCTACAGACTAGCCCTATAAGAAATATTAAAAGGAGTCATTCAGACAGATATCCAATGACATGACACGAGACTACAACCTGAGAAAGACACATGACAGCATCACCCAGATACCAACTCAGGTAAAGACTTCACAAACGTAAAATAAAGCTGCAAAGCTTATTATAGGAAACAAGAGATACTAAACTGTAAATGATGACAATTTCAGAACAGAAGCACGAATGTAATTTCAAGATGTAACAGACTGTTCTAAATACAGAAGGATAAAGGTAAACCTCAGAGTAACAAAAAGGAAATTAATAAATCTACTCACCAAAATAAAGAAGAAAATTCTATAAATTATATAAAAAAAATTGGTAGGGAAGAGGTAAAAGTATCTCTATTTGCAGATGATATGATCTTATACACAGAAAACCCCAAAGAATTCACAAGAAAACTATTGGAACTAATAGAAGATTTCAGCAAAGTATGAGGATACAAGATAAACATACAAAAATCAGTTGAATTCCTTTACACAAACACAGGGAACTTCAAAGAGGAGTTTACCAAATCAATACCATTTACAATAATCCCCAAGAAGATAAAATACTTAGGAATAAACCTAAC
>NW_004444055.1:4655447-4679352 GCF_000243295.1 Trichechus manatus latirostris | reverse complement strand
CCATCTGCAAAAAACTGAAACAAGACCCATACCTCACACCATGCACAAAAACTAACTCAAAATGGATCAAAGACCTAAATATCAAATCAAAAACAATAAAGATCATGGAAGAAAAAATAGTGACAATGCTAGAAGCTCTAATACATGGCATAAACAGAATATGAACCATAAGTAACAATGCACAAACACCAGAAGAGAAACTAGATAACTGGGAGCTCCTAAAAATCAAACACTTATGCTCATCAAAAGACTTGACCAAAAGAGTCAAAAGACAACCTACAGACTGGGGAAAATTTTTTGGCTAGGAAAAATCCGATCAACGTCTAATCTCTAAAATCTGTAAGATACTGCAAAACATCATGAACAAAAAGACAAATAACCCAATTAAAAAATGGGCAAAGGATTTTAACAGGAACTTTGTCAAAGAAGATATTCAGGCGGCTAACAGACACATGAAGAAATACTCACGATCATTAGCCATTAGAGAAACACAGATCAAAACTACAATGAGGCATCATCTCACCCCACCAAGGCTAGTATGAATCCAAAAATCACAAAATAATAAATGTTGGAGAGGTTGTGGAGAGACTGGAACAATTAGACACTGTTGGTGGGAATGTAAAATGGTGTAACCACTTTGGAAATTGATTTGGCACTTCCTTAAAAAGCCAGAAATAGAAGTACCATATGATCCAGCCATCCCACTTCATGGAATATATCCTAGAGAAATAAGAGCCATCACACGAATAGATATATGCACACCCATGTTCATTGCAGTACTGTTCACAATAGCAAAAGGATGGAAACAACCTAGGTGCCCATCAATGGACAAATGGATAAACAAATTATGGTATATTCACACAATAGAATACTACACAATGATAAAAAACAATGATGAATCCGTGAAACATCTTACAACATGAAGGAATCTGGAGGGCATTATGCTGAGTGAATTTAGTCTGTCACAGAAGGACAAATAAGACCACTATTATACTCAAGAAAAGATTTAAACACAGAAGAAAACACTCTTTGATGGTTACAAGGGTGGGGAGAGAGGGAGAGGGTTATTCACTAACTAGATAGTAGACAAGAATTATCTCAGGTGAAGGGAAGAACAACACACACTACAGGAGATGTAAGCACAACTGGACTAAACCAAAGCTAAGAAGTTTCCTGAATACAACTGAACACTTCAAAGGACAGAGTAGCAGGGGTGGGTGTCTGGTGACCAGGCTTTGAGGGGACACCTAGGTCAACTGGCATAACAAAGTTTATTAAGAAAATATTCTGCATCCTACTTTGGTGAGTGGCGTCTGGGGTCTTAAGAGCTAGTGAGGGGCCATCGAAGATGCATCAATTTGTCCTAACCCACCCAGAGTAAAGGAGAATGAAGATCACCAAAGACACAAGGAAAGTATTAGCCTAAGAGACAGAAAGGGCCACATATACCAGAGACTGCATCATCCTGAGACCAGAAGAACTAGATGGTGCTGGGCTACCACCAATGACCACTCTGACAGGGAACACAACAGAGAGTCCCTGATGGAGCAGGAGAAAAGTGGGGTGCAGAACACTCAAATTCTAGTAAAAAACCAAACTTAATGGTCTGACTGAGATTGGAGGAACCCAGAAAGCATGGTCCCCAGACCTTCTGTCAACCCAGAATTAAAATAATTCCTGAGACCATCTCTTCAGACAAAGATTAGACTGGACTGTGACACATAAGATTATACTCATGAAGATGGTGCTTCTTCGGTCAAGTAGCTACATGAGACTAAATGGGAAGCTCCTGTCTGGAGGTGAGAAGAGAAGACAAGAGGGTCAGGACCTGGTTGAATGGACATAGGAAATCAGGGGTGGAAAGGAAGTGTGTGCTGTCACAGTATGGGGAGAGCAATTAGGTCACAAAGCAATGTATATATATGTTTTTGTATGAGAGACTAACTTGAATTGTAAACTTTCACTTAAACTACAACAATGAAAAAGAAAAAGGGAAAAAAAAACATAAACTGAATATTCTACAGAACAGACCAAATTTTAGGCCACAAGGCGAGCCTCAATAAATTTGAAAAAGATCAAAATTATACAAAACATCTTCTCTGACCATAATGACTTAAAACTAGAAATCAATAACAGGAAGATAAAGGAAAATAAATTAAATACATGGAAGCTAAATAACATATTACTAAAAAAAAGTGAGTAATGGAAGAAAGTAGAAGTGAAACAAAAAAAAAAAATACTTAGAATCAAATGAGAATGAAAACACCACATCCCAAAATCTTTGGGAGTCAGCAAAGGCAGTGCATATGGGAAGGTTTACAGCAATAAATGTATACATTAAAAAGAAGAAATATCCATAATCAACAATTTAACCAACAACTTGAAAAAATACAAAAGAAAGAGGAAAAGAAGAGCAAAGCTACCAGAATAAAGGAAATAACAAAGATCAGAGCAGAAAAAAATGAAATACAAAACAGAAAAATAATAGAAAGAATCAACAAGTCTATATGTTGGTTCTGTGAGAGGGTCAATAAAATTGACAATCCACTGGCCAATTTGAGAAAGGAAAAAAACGAGAAGAAGTAAATAACCAAAATAAATAAAACTGGAGACGTTACAACAGATCCGTCTGAGATAAAGAGGATTATAATAGAATAGTATGAAAAATCAAATTCCAACAAATTTGATAACTTAGAAGAAATAGATAAATTTCTAGAAACATACTACCTACCTAATTAACTCAAATAGAGGTTGAAACCCTAAGCAGACCCATAATAAAAGAAGAGATAGAAGAAGTCATCAAAAGACTCCCAACAAAAAAAAAAAAAACCCTGGCTGAAATGGTTTCAGTGAGGATTCAACCAAACATTCAGAGAAGAATTGACACAAATTCTGCTCAAACTCTTCCAAAACATAGAAAAGGAAGAGATATTCTTGAAGTTATTCTATGAAGCAAGCATCACCCTGTTACCAAAGCCAGGTAAATACATCACATAAATGGAAAGTACAGACCAATATCCTTCATGAATATAGATGCAAAAATTTACAACAAAATTCTAACCAACAGAATCCAACAACATATCAAAAAAATAATACATCATGATCAGGTAGGGCTCATACCAATATGCAAAGGTGGTTCGACATTAGAAAATCAATCAATGTAATTCACCACATAAATAAAAGGAAAAGAATCACATAATCATCTCAATTGATGCAGAAAAGGCATTTGATAAAATCTAACACCGCTTCCTGATAAAAACTCTCAGCAAAATAGAAACAGAAGGGAAATTCCTCAACATAATTAAATTAAGAGCACATATGCCAAACCAACACCCAACATTATTCTCAATGGAGAAAGACTAAGAGATTTTCCTTTGAAAATGGGAACAAGACAAGGATGCTCACTATCACCACTATTCAATGTTGTACTAGAAGTCTTAGCCAGAGCAATAAGGCAAGAAAGAGGAAAAAAAGGATATCCAAACTGGAAAGGAAGAAGTAAAACTATCCCTTTTCACAGATGACATGATCCTATACAGAGAAAATCCCAGATATTCCACAAGAAAGCTACTGGATGTAACAGAAGAATTCAGCAAAGTGGCAGGGTACAAGATCAACATACAAAAATCAGTTGGGTTCCTCTATACTAACAAGTAGAACTCTGAAAAGGAAATCAAGAAAACAATACCATTTACAATATCCCCCCAAAAGGATAAAATACCTGGGAATAAACCTAACCAGGGATGTAAAATACCTGTACAAGGAAAACTAAAAGACACTACTGCAAGAAACTAAAAGATATCTACATAAATGGAAAAACATTCCATTCTCATGGATCGGAAGACACAACATTGTGAAAATGTCAATACTACCAAAAGTGACATATAGATATAATGCAATCCCGATCCAAATCCCAACAACATTCTTTAATGAAATGGAGAAACTAATCACCAATTTTATATGGAAAAGAAAGAAGCCCCAAATAGCTGAAACGTTATTGAAGAAGAACAACAAAGTAAGAGGCCTCACACTTCCAGATCTCAAAACTTAATTATACATCCACAGTAATCAAAACAGCCTGGTACTGGTTCTATGACAGACACATGAACCAATGGAATAGAATCAAGAACCAGAAGTAAATCTATCCATGAGTTGGGATCGACTTGATGACAATGGGTTTGGTTTGGTTTTATGGGCAGCTGATCTTCTAGAAAGAGTCAAAGTCCATTCAGTGGGGAAGAAACAGTCTGTTTAATAAATGTGGTTGTTAGGTACCATCGATTCAGTTCTAATTCATAGCGACCCTACATACAACAGAATGAAACACTGCCAGTCTTGTGCCATCCTCACAATCATTGTTATGCTTGAGCCTATTGTTGCAGCCACTGTATCAATCCATCTCGTTGAGAGTCTTCCTCTTCTTCTCTGACCCTCTTCTTTACCAAGCATGATGTCATTCTCCAGGGGCTGGTCCCTCCAATCATATGTCCAAATTACATGAGACAAAGTCTCTCCATCCTCGCTTCCAAGGAGGACTCTAGCTGTACTTCCAAGACAGATTTGGAAGTATAGTCAATATTCATTGCCAGCGCCATAATTCAAAGGCATCAATTCTTCTTCAGTCTTCCTTGTTCATTGTCCAGCTTTCAAATGCATATGAGGCAATTGAAAATATCATGGCAATGATAAAGAAAACAGAAAACAATAAGTGCTAGCAAGGTTTTGGGGAGATTGAAACTCTAATACATTGCTGGTAGGATTGTAAAATGGTACAACCACTATGGAAAACAGTATGTTGCTTCCTCAAAAAGCGAGAAATAGAAATACCTTATGATCCAGCAATCTCTATTAGGCCAGTAACTCTGGTCTTCTTTTGTGAGTTAGAATTTTGTTCTACATATTTCTCCAGCTCTGTCCGGGACCCTCTATCATGATCCCTGTCAGAGCAGTCAGTAGTGGTAGCTGGACACCATCTAGTTGTACTGGACTCAGTCTGTGGAGAATGTGGTAGTTGTGGTCCATTAATCCTTTGGACTAATCTTTCCCTTGTGTCTTTAGTTTTCTTCATTCTGGATGAGACCAGTTAAGTATCTTAGATGGCCGCTCGCAAGCTTTTAAGTCCCTAGACAGTTGTTGAATGTTTTGCTGACTAAATAGAAGGAAGAGCCAGGAGTAGAAGGAAATGCCAAGAAAGTACACACACACACACACACACACACACAAGCATACACACAATCCCCCAATGCACAATCATATACACACACACACACACACACACACAAACCCCAACTGATGTTTCAAAATCCTTATCTCTTCACAGTTATATTGACTAATTTAGTCTCAACTGCTTGGGTCAAGAGGCAGTTGTTCGAATGGAACAAGGTGACACTATGTGGTTTAATACTGGAAAAGACGAGAGACAGGGTTGTATCCTTTCACTTTACTTATCGATCTGTATGCTGAACAAATAATCTGAGAAACTAGACTATATGACGATGAACATGGCACCAGGATTGAAGGAAGATTCTTCAGCAACCTGAGATATGCAGATGACAGAATCTTGCTTGCCAAAGAAAAGGAAGAGGACTTGAAGCACTTACTGAAGAAAGTAAAAGACTACAGTCTTCAACCTGAATTACACCTGAACGTAAGGAAAACTAAAATCCTCACAAATGGATTGATAAACAACATCATGATAAATGGTGAAGAAATTGAACTTGTCAATGATTTCGTTCCACTTGGATTAACAATCAATGTCTGTGGAAACAGCAGTCAAAAAAGTAAATGACATTGAGCAAGTCTGCAAAAGACCTCTTTAAAGTGTTAAAAAGCAAAGATGTCACTTTGATGATTACGTGTACTTGACCCAAGCCATGGTATTTTCAAGCACCTCATATGCTTGCAAAATCTGGACAATGAAAAAGGAAGACCGAAGAAGAATTGACACATTTGAATTGTGGTATTGGTGAAGAATATTGAACATACCATGAACTACCAGAAGAACAAAAAAATCAGTGTTGCAGGAAGTATAGTGAGAATACTCTTTAGAAGCAAGGATGGTGAGACTTCCTCTTGCTTACTTTGGACACATCATCGGGAGGAATCGATCACTGGAGAAGGACATAATGGCTGGTAAAGTAGAGGGTCAGTGGAAAAGAGGGAAATCTTTATGAGATGGAGCGATACAATAGTTACAACGATGAGCTCAAACATAACAGTGATCATAAAGATGGTACAGAACTGGACATGGTTTTGTTCTACTATACATAAGGTCCCCACGAGTGTGAGCTGACTTGACATCAACTAACAATATCATTGTGCTTCATTCACTAACTGACTTTAAGCTTGCCTCTCAACTTTGTGGTTTAGTTTCCTCATATACTAAATTAGGACATTAGAATGAATACTCTTTCAGTCTCTTTTAGATCCAAAGTAAAAACAAAACAAAACCAACAACAGCAACAAAAACTATAATTCCATTCTAGATACTTCAAAAAAAAGTAACATTCATTTTTTTCTGCCTACTATTTTCAAGGAATTTTAGAAAAGTGTAGTGGGAGGTGGTCAGCCTAAATTATATCCCTCACTTAGTTTTAAGGATATTTGAAAAAAGTATGGATCAAGGCTGTTAGGATTCTACTTGAATTGGTGCACTGGGCATCTTCTAAAAGAGAAGTTATCCTAAGATCCCAGACACAAAGCCTTACTGTGTATGTTGGGAGAGCTGAGAATAGTATGGGGCCTGGTGGGAGATAGCAACACCTAGTGGGAACAGCTCACCCACAGGTACTAAAGGCCATAGCTGTAATTAGAGGAAGTCAGGAAGAGAGAGAAAGCAAGAGAGAGAGAGAAAGGGAGAGAGAGAGACACAGAGAGAAAGACACGGTGGGGAGCAAAAGAGAGAGAGAGAAAGAGAGAGACAATAGAAGATGGCATGCAATAGACTTATATATAAATGCATAAGAAATATCATGAGAAACCTTGGAGTTAAGTGGAGGGAGGGCAAGGGGTGAAGAAAGGGTAATTTAACTAGATGTCTTAAAATGGTAGCCGAGGAACACAGTTCACACATTACACAGTTATTCCAGAAATAGAAGTTTAAAAAGGTCAAGGCAAGATTTTCTATAAATAGAAAGCATAGAACGGGCTTTAATTCATTCATTCAGAAATATTAATCAATTACTGTGTGTCAAGCACTGTATTAGGCACTGGGGATACAGCAGTGACAAATAGATAATGTCTTGACCTCATGAAACTTAGATGATAGCAATTAACAAATAAACAAGTAAATATGTGGTATATCAGATGATGATACATGCCCTGGTGAAAAATCAAACAAAATTAGAGAAATAGAGAATGGGGGATGGGAACGATGGAGCGAAACTTGTCATTTTATATCAACAAAGTCCTCACGGTTGAAAGGACTGATGAGATTATTGAGTCAAAGCCTTCATAAACATTTCTGGTTGACACTTGATTCCCCAATGCCTGAGCATTACATATTGGTGATTCCAAAGACCATGCAACCTTTTGGTTATAACATTGCCTCAGTCATGGGATATTCAACACAGCATGTAAAATAATGTAAGTTGTGGATAAGATCAGAAAGAAAATTCTCTTCTAAATGTTGGAATTTCTTAATCCTGCAATTCTTCTATCTGCTTGAATAGAACTATATTAGCAAACATAATACTGTAAATAGGGATCATACCATGATATAGACTTTTAAGGGCACACAGTATCAGAAGCAATCTAAAAATCTGGGATAGGTGAGTGAAAGTCAGATAAGAAACAGCTTGCTTTTGCCTTTAATTACAGACATTCTGGTGCCAAAACACAGTTACTGACATTTCACTTTATTTAACACTGAAGCAATCTTTTCAAATATTTTCTTTAAAATAGTTAATTCTAGCTCTAGTTCTTATTGAATTGATTAAAGAAAGTCTTGTTTGAATTTGCTTTAACCTTGTAAGTTAAAATACCCATTGTGTTTTCATCTCAAATAAGGAAATATAAGAAAATATATTGCTAGATTTAGGGAACTGCTCATTTAATTGTCTTCGTGAAAATTCCTCAAGTTAGAAAATCAAGAAATTTGAGATTGTCGTAGATAAACAATGACCTTATGCTGGAATATTAGCAGGGAAATTGGCCATTGTCAGCCTTAGAAATTTTGGTGGGATATTTTCTTTATCCTTGCCACTCCCACTTGCAATTTACTCTCTGTCAAACTCGATCCTGATTACACAAAAACTGAAAACAGAAGTGCTGTTGACTATAGTCCATAAATCAAATTGGAGCAGGGTATTCTGAGTGAAGGAAAAAAAAAATACATAGCATCCAAACATATTCTTAAAAAATATTTTCTTGTTTATTGCTGAAGAATTAAGAACTACACCTCTTTTTCTTGATTATACCTTAAAACACATGAAGAGTATAAACATTTCAGACTGGTATAGGGAGGCTCAAACTAAACAGGCATGAAGGAATACAGAGTGAAAATATTATGTTACTAAATTGACCAGTTTACCAACATACCAGTTATGTTACCAATTTAAAATGAGAATGCAGATAGGGAAAACAAATCTCTTGTGAGTCTCGCTCTTCCAATGACATGAGTAATGCCTGTTCCATTCTTTACTAAAAGTCTGGTGATAATAATTTGGTAATTTCTCACCTCCCTTACTCTCTCTTCTTCCCTACCTTTCAAATGCCTGGCGTTCCTAAATCAAGCAGGAAAACAAAGAGAGTGGGAATTAACACACATTCCGTGTGCACTGTGTTTCAGACACTCTGCTGATTGTATAAGAATAGTATCTTATTTATTTTCATTTTGAAATATATTATTCGGATGCAGAAAGCTACTGTGTCAGTTACAATAGGAAGTAGTTTGCTCTTGGTGTGACATACCTTTTAGATTCTCAGACCTATAAAAAATAGAGGCTTAGAGGCTTTCTGTTCTAACAGAGAACAATTACATAAAGAACCAGAATCTGCTTATTCTTGGGCCTGATGGTATTTCCCCAGACATTACAAAACATAAATTAATGGTAAGCTTAAGTGTACCTCTTGATTTAATAACTAATCAAATATTTATTTAGAATATACGATATAATACACACCGACTAGGCAGGGGGAATACAAGCAATGGTGAGCCAAGGGCGGGCTGTGGTGAGAGTGGTCTGCGCCAGGCGGAGGCAATGAGGGAGTGCAAAGTCCAGAGAGAATTTGGAAACAATAGTAAAGGCAATTAAAAGCGGGTCTTCTTTTTGTTATTGTTATATACTGGAAATTTTAAGCAAAGTCAGTGATAAAATATTCCTCTCTTCCCTAAAATATTTTGCTGGTATAAATTGTAAACAATTACTGCCTGTACTGTTGAGCTTGTGTGTATATATATTGTTGTTGGGTGTCCTCAAGTCGATTTTCCACTCTTTGCGACCCTATGTGACACAGTAGAACTGCTGCATAGGGCTTCCTAGGCTGTAATCGTTATGGCAGTAGATCACCAAGTCCTTTTTCCTGAAGGACTGCTGGTGGATTTGAACCACAAACCTTTCAGTTACCAGCCAAGCACTTAACTGGTGCACCATCAGGGCTCCATACATACACACACAATTTTGTGTATATATATATATATATAAACATTTCTATTACTTATCCTTTAATCTACATACCAATCCACATGGAAGTTAATTCAGAAAGCTCTAAGTTATATAGTTATATATAGTCAGCCACTTCTTTGTGACTCCAACCCTTCTGGTACTATTTATTCTTGCATTTAAACAGTTATTTCTAAATTAACAAAGATGGCCCACTGTAAGGAAGAAACAGATCTTGAATGACCACAGTTTTCTTATTATTTGTGACCACTTGGAGTTTTTATTTGTGCTTAAAATTTAAAGCAGTAGAATAGAGTGAAAATTATTCAGTATCAGTTTTAAACTGTTAAAACAATTAGTTGTAATAATTTTGATTGGTAAGGGCAAATTTTAGTTCATAGATAAAACATATGTGTTGTATTTTATGATTATTACTGAAAATAATTTTTTCAAATGGGAGGGAGGCATGGTTAAATTATCTGCTCCAGGTATCATATATGCTAGGTATGCAACTGAGTAAAAGCACAATTAAACAGTAATTCTGGGCTTTAGGAGTTTACCACATAACAGGACAAATGGACATATGAATAAGTAATTGCAATACTGCATAAAAGTCAGAATAGAGATATGAACACGTTACCCTGTTGGAACTGGGAAAGAAGAAAACAACAACACAGATGTTGCTACTCTAAAATTGTTATGGACCAATTGACAGTGACCCTAAAATTGTCAAAAAAATCACTTGTAAAGAGGCCGTCTTGGAAATAGCTCCGCTCCTCTTGTTATTTATTTTCTAAATATTGGTACAAAATTGAGGTCAGTTTTTGAGACTTGGATTATATCCTAACTGTTGATCGCATTTCCATTTCTCGGTTATTTTTAACACTCTATCTCTATGTTATAAAATAAGTGGATACAGATAAAAACAACACTGGGGATAATCATTGATTTGGAAACATTTACTTTATGGAAATCTTGTGTGTGCATGTGGGCATGTGGTATGTGTACATATTCTTGTGTGCTTCCTTTTTCAATTCATCTTTTAAGCCTGCATAATAATCATTAACATTTTCACAATGCCAGAAAAGATACTTTATTAGAGAAAATAATTTTATTTTTATTAAAAAATTGTTTACAATATAATTTGTGAACTTTGAATTTTGCAATTTTCGTAAGTAATTATGTTCCTTTATGTAATGTTATGAGTAAAAAATGCTAGATTTTCATTGCTTTTTCTAAAATAGGATTTTTAAACAATCTCATGGAATTTAAAAAAATCTATATTGTATAAAATGCAGAATGTAGAAAGAGAAAGAAATCTGGATGATATTGCAACATTTATAGACTTGACAGTTTTACATCCTTAAATATGAGGCATTCCCCAAAATTAGAAAATAATGGTTGCAGAAATGAACACTGTCGGGGGCTGATTTCTTGAATATTCTCCTACTTTTTAAAAACAGGGTTATGAGTTGGAATCAACTTGATGATATCGGGTTTTTGATTCACATTTTCAGACAAGGATACTGAGGCTTCATTATTGGTAACAGGCAAAACGTGTGTTTCAAAATCAGAAGCGTCTCATTCCAAAGGTCATAATTACTGAATTAAATTTCCTTCATGCCCTATTCTGTTCCAATGTAACCCATTGGGTAGTTAGAATTCATCTGTTGTTTCTTCAGTTTCTGTCTGTATTTAGAGTAACTGCCAATTGTATTAATTAGGATAGGCTGCAATAACAAACAACCCACAAACTCAATGGCTTGAAACAACACAGGTTTATTTCTTGTACATTCCAGCTGATGGGCTGGAGGTTCTGCTTCACAACATCTATGGTCTATGACCAAGGCTACTTTTCTGGTTAATCAATGTAACAGGATCATTTTCCCATAACACAAAAAGATTTTTATGCCATTTACTATGTAGATAAGGAGCCCTGGTGGTGCAATGGTTAAGCACTCGGCTGCTGACCAAGATGTCGGTGGTTTGACCCCACCAGCAGTTCCATGGGAGAAAAGACCTGGCAATCTGCTAACATAAAGATTACAGCCTAGGAAACCGTGTGGGACAGTTCTACTCTGTTACATAGTATCGTCATGTGATGGAAATTACTCAATGGCACACAAAAACAACCACTACATAGATATACTATAACTTTTCTTTTCTCATAAAACTGATATTTTTAAAAAATCCTAATTTTTTTATCATATTTTAGATGAAGAGTTACAGAACAAACTAGCTTCTCATTTAATGGTTAGTAAACATATTCTTTTATGACATTGGTTAGCAACCCCATGACATGCCAACACTCTCCCTTCTAGACCTTGGGCTCCTTACTACCAGCTTTCCTGTCCCCTCCTGCCTTCTAGTCCTTGTCCGTAGCCTGGTGTGCCCCTTTAGTCTCATTTTGTTTCATGGGCCTGTCTAATCTTTGGCTGAAGGTGTGAGCCTCAGGAGTGACTTCATAACTGAGCTAAAAGTGTAGCTGGGGGCCATACTCTTGGGGTTTCTCCAATCGCTATTCGGCCAGTAACTCTGGTCTTTTTTTGTGAGTTAGAATTTTGTTCTACATTTTTCTCCATCTCTGTCTGGGACCCTCTATTGTAATCCCTGTCAGAGCAGTCAGTGGTGGTAGCCAGCACCATCTAGTTGTACTGGACTCAGCCTAGTGGAGACTGTGGTAGTTGTGGTCAATTAATTATTTGGACTAATCTTTCCCTTGTGTCTTTAGTTTTCTTCATTCTCTCTTGCTCCTGAAGAGGTGAGACCAGTGGAGTATCTTAGATGGTCGCTCACAGACTTTTAAGAAACCAGACTCTATTCACCAAAGTAGAACGCAGAGCATTTTCTTTATAAACTATGTTATGCCAATTGAGCTAGATACTCCTCAAGATCATGGTTCCCATAGCCCTCAGCCGAGTAATTCGGTCCCTCAGGGAGTTTGGATGTGTCTATGGAGCTTTCATGACCTTGCCTTCGAAAAGTTGTGCTGGCTTCCCTAGTATTGTGTACTGTCTTACCCTTCACCAAAGTTACCACTTATCTATTGTCTATTTAATGTTTTTCCATCCCCACATGTCCCCTCCCTCGTGGCCATGAAAGATTGTTTCTTTTTGTGTATAAACCTTTTCATGAGTTTTTGTAGTAGTGGTCTCATACAATATTTATCCTTTTGTGATTGACTTATTTCACTCAGCATAAGGACATCCAGATTCATCTATGTTGTGAGATACTTCAAAGATTCATCATTGTTCTTTATCGTTGCATAGTACTCCATTGTGTGTATGTACCACAGTTTGTTTATCCATTCATGTGTTGATGAGCATCTAGATTGTTTCCATCTTTTTGCTATTGTGAACAATGCTGCAATGAACATGAGTGTGCATATGTCTATTCATGTGATGGCTCTTATTTCTCTAGGATATATTCCTAGGAGTGGGATTGCTGGATCATATGGTATTTCTATTTCTAGGTTTCTAAGGAAGCGCCATATCATTTTCCAAAATGGTTATATCATTTTGCATTCCATAGCAGTGCATAAGAGTTCCAATCTCCCCGTAGCCTCTCCATTTGTTATTTTTTGTTTCATGCCAGTAAAGCCAGTGTGAGATGGTATCTCATTGTGGTTTTGATTTGCATTTCTCTAATGGCTAGTGATCCCGAGCATTTCCTCATGTGTCTGTTAGCTGCTTGAATGTCTTCTTTGGTGAAGTGTCTGTTCATTTCCTTTGCCCATTTTTTAAATTGAATTATTTGTCTTTTTGTGGTAGAGGTGTGGGATTTTCCTGTAGATTTTAGAGATTGGAACTTTGTCTAATTTGTAGTAGCCCAAAATTTTTTTCCCAGTCTGTATGTTCTCTTTTTACTCTTTTGGTGAAGTCTTTTGATGAGCATAAGTGTTTAATTTTTAGAAGATACCATTTACCTAGCTTATCTTCTGGAGTTTGTGTGTTGTTAGTTATGGTCTGTATCCTGTTAATGCCATGTTTTAGGGCGTCTAGTGTTGATCCTATTTTTTCTTCTATGATCTTTATAGTTTTTGGTTTTATATTTAGGTCTGATCTATTTTGAATTAGTTTTTGGGTATTGTGTGAGGTATGGGTCTTGTTTCATTTTTTTGCAGATGGATGTCCAGTTTTGCCAGCACCACTTGCTAAAAAGACTGTCTGTTCCCCATTTGATGGACTTTGAGCTCTTTTTGAAGATCAGGTGACCGTAGGTGGATGGATGTACATCTGGGTTCTCAATTCTGTTCCATTGGTCAATATATTTGTCGTTGTACCAGTACCAGGCTGTTTGGACTACTGTAGCTGTATAGTAGGTTCTGAGATCAAGTAGTATGAGCCCTCCTACTTTATTCTTCTTCTTCAATAGTGTTTTACTTATCCAAGGCTTCTCCCTTTCCATAGAAATTTAACGATTAGGTTTTCCATCTCTTTAAAGAATGTTATTGGTATTTGGATCGGGATTGCATTGTATTTGTAGATTGTTTTGGGTAGAATTGTCATTTTGAGAATGTTGAGTCTACCTATCCATGAGTATGGTATGTTTTTCCATTTACGTAGATCTCTTTTGGTTTCTTGCAATAGTGTTTCGTAGTTTTCTTTGTACAGGTTTTTTATATCCCTGGTTAGACTTACTCCTACGTATGTTATTTTTCTAGGGGCTATTACAAATGGTATTGTTTTCCTCATTTCTTTTTCATCATTCTCTTTATTGGTGTATAGGAATCTAACTGATGTTTGTGTATTTATCTTGTATTCTGCTACTCTGCTGAATCTTCCTATTAGTTCCAGTAGTTTTCTTGTGGAGTCTTTTGGGTTTTCTACATATAGTATCATATCATCTGCAAATTGGGACAGTTTTACTTATTCATCACCAATTTGGATGCCCTTTTTTTTTTCTTACCTTATTGCTCTAGCTAGGACTTCCAGCACAATGTTAACTAGGAGTGGTGATAAAGGGCATCCTTGTCTTGTTGCTGTTCTCAAGGGGAATGTTTTCAGCCTCTCTTCATTAAGAATGCTGTCAGCTGTTTGTTTTGTATAGATGCCCTTTATATGGATGAGGAATTTACCTTCTATACCTATTATATTGAGAGTTTTTATCAGGAATTGTTGTTGGACTTTGTTGAATGCCTTTGTGTCAATTTAGATGATCATATGGTTCTTTTATTTATCTTGTGGATGATGTTGATTGATTTTCTAAAGTTGAGCCATCCTTGCATACCTGGTTTGAATCCTACTTGGTCATGGTGTATTATTTTTTTTATATGATGCTGAATTCTATTGCCTAGAATTTGTTGAGAATTTTTGCATCTATATTCATGAGAGATATTGGTCTGTAATTTTCTTTTTTTTTGGTATCTTTGCCTGGTTTTAATATCAGGGTTATGCTGGCTTCGTAGAATGAATTTGGAACTATTCCTTCCTTTTCTATGTTCTGAAATAATTTAAGTAGTACTGGTGTAAGCTCTTCTCTGAATGTCTGGTAGAACACTCCACTGAAGCCGTCTGGGCCAGGGCTTTTTTTTGTTGGGAGTTTTTTTTTTCTTTTTTTTTATTATTACCTTTTCAATGTCTTCTCTTGTTATGAGTCTGTTCAGATTTTCAAAATCATTTTGTGTTAGTTTGGGTAGGTAGTGTGTTTCTAGAAGTTTGTCCTTTTCCTCTAGATTTTCAAATTTGTTGGAGTATAGTTTTTGATAATACTCTGTTATGATCCTTTTTATTTCAGTTGGGTCTGTTGTAACGCTCCCCATTTCATTTCTTGTTTAGGTTATTTGCATCCTCTCCTGCTTTTGTTTTGTCAATTTGTCCAGTGATTTGTCGATTTTGTTGATCCTTTCCAAGAACCAACTTTTGGTTCGTTTATTCTTTCTATTGTTTTTCTATTCTCTACTTCATTTATTTCTGCTCTGATCTTTATTAGTTCCTTTTATCGGGTTTCTGTGGGCTTCTTTTGCTGTTCTTCCTATTTGTTTGAGTTGTGTAGCTAATGTATTGATTTTGTTCCATTCTTCTTTTTTGATGTGTGCATCTGTTGCTATAGATTGACCTCTGAGTACTGCCTTTGCTGTGCCCCAAAACTTTGGTATGATGTGTTTTCATTCTAGGAATTTTTTGGTTCCATCTTTGATTTCTTGTATTACCTAGTGGTTTGTAAGCAGGGTGTTATTCAGTTTCCATGTAATCGATTTTTTTTTTTTCTTGCTCTTCCTGTTGTTAATTTTTACTTTGATGACATTGTGATCAGGGAAGATACTTTGTATTATCTCAGTGTTTTGGATTTTGTTGAGGGTTGCTTTGTCGCCTAAGATGTCGTCTATTCTGGAGAACGTTCCATGTGCATTGGAAAAGAATGTGTACTTTGCAGCTGTTGCATGGAGTGTTCTATCTGTGTCTGTGAGGTCAATTTGGCTGATTGTGCCCTTTAAAGCTTCTGTATCTTTGTCGAGTTTCTTTCTAGATATTCTGTCCTTTACTGAGAGCGGTGTTTTGAAATCTCCTACTATTATTGTGGATTTGTCAGTTTCTCTTTTAGTGCTATTAAAGTTTGTTTTATGTACTTTGGAGCTCCATCATTGGGTGTGTAGATGTTTATTGTGGTTATGTTTTCATGCTGGATCATCCCTTTAATCATTATATAGTGTCCTTCTTTGTCTTTTATGGTGGATTTTGTTTTAAAGTCTATTTTATCTGAGATTACTATTGCCACTCCTGTTCTTTTTTGGTAGCTGTTTGCTTGATAAATTTTTTTCCATCCTTTGATTTTTAATAAATTTATGTCTTTGTTTCTAAGGTGTGTCTCTTGTAGACAGCATACTGATGGATCCTGTTTTCTTATCCATTCTGTCACTTTCTGTGTCTTTATGGGTGTATTTAGGCCATTTATGTTCAGTGTAATTATTGATAGACGTGAGTTTATTGCTGTCATTTTGTAGTGCTTTTTTTGTGTGGTGCTGATGTTTTCTTTGTTCCTTTTACTCTCTTGTTCTAATTCCTTCTGTTTATGGATTTTTTTTTCATTTCTTTTGTTTTTGTATATTATGTTTTTACTGAGATTTTATGTTTTTCTTCTTTATTTTGATGACCAAGTTTGTTAACTTTCTTTGCGGTTATCTTGAAATTTACCTAATCTTCCTATGTTCAGAGCAGTCTTTTATTACTTGGTATTGCCTTGCCTTCCTCTGTGTTAGAAAGTTCTATATCTACACTGTTTATTTCCTCTTCTATTCTTCTGACTTTGTTGTCATTTACAGATTAACCTCTCTGGTATCCTGTTGTAAATCTTTTGGTTTTGAACAATCCTTGAGATTTCATTTCCTATGTTGGTATCTGGCTGGTGCAATCTTGTGTCCTAGATTCAGGCTGTTCTCTAATATTGTTTGTTCTCAAACCAAAGGATTCCTTTTAATAATTCTTGTAAGTTTGGTTTGGTTTTTACATATTCCCTTAATTTCTGTTCGTCTGGAAATGTCCTAATTTCACCATCATATTTGACTGAGAGTTTTGGAGGTTATATTATTTTTGGTTGGCAATTTTTTTTCTTTCAAGGTTTTATATATGTCATCACATTGTCTTCTTGCCTGTATGGTTTCTGTCGAGTAATCAGGGCTTAGTCTTATTTCTTCTCCTCTGTATATGACTTTTGTTTTTCTCAAGCTTCTCTCCAGATTCTTTGTTTGTCTTTGGTTTTAGCAAGTGTGATTATGATATGCCTTGGCAATTTTCTTTTGGGGTCTATCGTATATGGAGTTTGTTGAGCTTCTTGGATGGTCAGCTTTTCATCTTTCTTGATATTAGGGAAATTTTCTGTCAGCAATTCTTCAATGATCCTCTCTGTATTTTCCATTTTCTTCTCCTGTTCTGGAACTTCAGTCACTTTCAAATATTGCTTTTAATTGGATCCCACATCATTCTCAGTGTTTCTTCATTTTTCTTTGTTCTTTTTCCTGATTTTTCCTCAAACAAAGTGATATCTAAGTATTTGCCTTCAATTTTGGTATTCCTGTCTTCTATTGTTTCAAGCCTGCTCCTCCGACCTTCTATGCCATTGTCCATTTCTGAAATCTTGTTTTTTATCTTTTTGATGTCTAATTGTTGTTTTTGTATGATCTCTAGTTGTGAATTTATTTTGGCATTTTGTTCCTATATTATTTTCTTGAATTCTCCCATTTTTTTTGTGTGTGTATTTTCCATGAATTTGTCTATTTTTCCCCATTTTTGTCTGCTTTTTGCTTCAACTCTTGGATAGCTCTGAATATTAGAGATTGAATTCCCTAACAGGTAGTTCCAGGATCTTTTATTCTAATAGAAAATTATCTTGTGTTTTATTTTGGATGCCTACTGGAACCATCCTGTCCTGTTTTTTTTTTATGGTTTGATATTGTCTGCTGTCTTAGGAACACTCAGTAGTTATTTTCTTTGCTTATTGATTCTAGATTTGTCTGTTTCGTAGTGCTTTCTTATTTTATTTGGTTATGTCTGAGCAAGTGGGCTGTGCATTCTGAGAAAAAATAAATAAATAAACTTTTTTTAAAAAAGAGATAAATGCTCCCAGGAATCCAACCAGTGACCAGGAAAGTGGCTCCCAGGCCTCGGGGCACAGCCTGTCTAGAAGAGGCAGAGATGGCACACAACACTAGATTTTCTGGGGTCAGGAAAATAGGAAAAGTAGACAGAGATGAGAAACTGAGAAATTAAGAAAAACAAAAAATAAAAAGAGAAAAGAAAAACAAATAAAGAAAGGAGAAAAAAAAGTAATGCTGCCAGGGATCCCACCAGTGACTGGGGAAGTGGCTCCCAGGCCTCAGGGCACAGCCTATCTAGAAGGAGTGGAGATGGCACACAGAACCTGGTATGCAGGAGACAGAAAAAGAAGGAAAGTAGAGAGACATGAGAAACTGAGAAATGAAGAAAAACAAAAAGGAAAATACAGAATAAATAAATAAATAAATGTCCCCAGGGATCCCAATGGCATGGCTGTGCAGAACAGGAAAGTGGCTCCAAAGCCATGCAGTACAGCCCAGCTAGAAGGGGCAGAGATGGCACGTAGAGCCAGATATTCAGGATACAGGAAAAGGAGGTAAGTAGAGAGGAGAAACCAAGAAATGAAGAAAACAAAAAGGAATCAAGAAAATGAAAACAAAAAATAAATAAAAGTCCTAGGGATCCCACTAGTGTAGTGGCAGGGACTGGTGCAGCAGTTCCCCAGCTGAGTGGTCCTTCACAGCCTGTGAGGAAGAAGCAAAGATGGCACACAGGGCCAGGTGTTTGAGAGAAAGGAGGGGGAGGAGGTGAGAGACAGGGAAGAAACCAAAAGAAGCCAAAGAAAGAAATACTAGCAACAAAGATATAGCACTGAAGGAGCCAGCCAGTGTGGGTGGGGCAAATCCAAGAGGCACAGAGCTGATGCCTCCCAGTCAAGTGACCACCGCCCACTGGGAAGTGGCAGAGGGCGAGCAGGGGGAAGAAGGGTGGGGGCTGGGAAAGTATGTATCACTGGTTACTGGGTACTCTGCCTCCAGCTGGGAGCTATGAAGCTGCTCACCTGTACTCCCTGTCCACCTATCTCTGACAGTAGTCCAAGATGGTGAATCCTTGCTGTGTTAGCTGGTTAGGGACCTCCGCTCCATATCTCTCCTCACTCTCTGTTCTCTGTCAGTTTCTTATTCCATTTGGTGTTTATTTTTCTTTTCATTTGATGCTTAGGGTTCCAGGATTGACATTTGTCTCCGTTTTACTCAGTTTTTTGGGTCTTTGCTGTGGAGGAATGGCATGGCGCTTCCGTCTATAGCGCCATGTAGGCTCTGCCTCTGCCATAAATTTCTTAACAAATCCTCCATAATTTTACCTAAGAGGTTTTCAAAATCCTTCAATATTTCAACTCAAGGCTTGAATGTTTTCTTCAATTTTTTTCAGCTTGAGAAATGCCAAGAGTTTTCTCCCCTTTCAGTTTTCTAACTCCAGATCTTTGCACATTTCATTATAATACTTTATTTTGTTTTCTACAGCCACCTTTTGAAATCTTCTATTCAGCTATTTTATTTTGTCATTTCTTTTGTTTGCTTTAGTGACTCTATCCTCCAAGAGTATAAAGTAGATGGAAGGAATACACAGTTACTGTACCAAAAAGAAATTGTCAACATTCAACTATTTCAGGTGCTAGCATACGATTAAGAACCAATGGTATTGAAGGAAGAAGTCCTTGAAAAAGCTACACTGAAGGCATGGGCAAAAAACAAGGATCCTGGAATTGATGGAATACCAATTGAGATGTTTCAACAAATATATGCAACACTGGAGGTGCCCTCTCATCTATGCCAAGAAATTTGGAAGACAGCTATCTGGCCGATTGCCTGGAAAAGATCCATATTTATGCCCATTCCAAAGAAATGTGATCCAACAGAAAGTGGAAATTATCAAATAATATCATTAATATCACACACAAGTAAAATTTTGCTGAAGACAATTCAGAAGTGGTTGCATCAGTACATTGACAAGGAACTGCCAGAAGGTCAAGCTGGATTCAGAAGAAGACATGGAATGAGGGATATCATTGCTGATGTCAGATGGATCTTGGCTGAAAGCAGAGAATACCAGAAAGATGTTTACTTGTGTAAAGGCATTCAACTGTGTGGATCATAACAAATTATGGATAACTTTACAAAGAATGGGAATTCCAGAACACTTAGTTGTGTTCATGAGGACCAAGTGGCAGTCATTCATACAGAACAAGATGAGGCTGCATGGTTTAAAGTCAGGAAAGGTGTGTGTCAGGGTTGTATCCTTTCACCATATTTATTCAATCTGTATGCTGAGCATATAATCGGAGAAGCTGGAGTATATGAAGAAGAATGGGACATCAGTATTATAGAAAGACTCATTATAAACCTGTGATATACAAATGAAACAACCTTGCTTTTTGAAAGCAAAGAGGACTTGAAGACCTTACTGATGAAGAACAAAGACTACAGCCTTCAGTATGGATTACACCTCAACATAAGGAAAACAAAAATCCTCACAACTGGATCAATAAGCAAGATCATGATAAATGGAGAAAAGACTGAAGTTGTCAAGGATTTCATTTAACTTGGATTCACAATCAACGCCCATGGAAGCAGCAGTTAAGTAATCAAACGGCATATTGCATTGGGCAAATCTGCTACAAAGGACCTTTTTAAAATGTTGAAGAGCGAAGATGTCACTTTAAGGACTAAGGTGCGCCTGACCAAAGCCATGGTATTTTCAATCACCTCATATGCATGTGAAAGCGGATAATGAATAAGGAAGACCAAAGAAAAATTGATTCCTTTGAATTATAGTGTTGGCAGAGAATATTGACTATACTGTGGACTGCCAGAACAACAAACAAATCTGTCTTGGAAGAAGCACAGCCTTAGTGACCCTTGGAAATGAGGATGATGAGACTTTGTCTCATGTACTTTGGGCATGTTATCAGCAGGGGCCAGTCCTTGGAGAAGAACATCATGCTTGGTAAGGTAGAGAGCCATCGAAAATGAGGAAGAACCTCAATAAGATGGATAGACACAGTGGCTGCAACAATGGGCTGAAACACAGCTATTATTGTGAGGATGGTGCTGGACCCGGCTGCGTTTCGTTCTGTTGTACATAGGGTGGGAGTCAGAACTGACTCAGTGGCATCTAACAACAACAGCAAGAAGGTTTCACAGTTTTAATTAGCTTGCATTTCCATCCCCAAGAGGATCAGTGTTCTCCAGTAGTTAAGAGTACACTCCCAGTGAACCAGCCCCTCTGGCTTCACAGCCTTATTCGTCAAAATCTGTGTGACTTTAGTTAAGGTACTTCGACTTCTTGCGTCTCAGTTTCCTTACCTGTGAAATGTAATTGTACCTATTTCCAATGGGTTGCTGTGTGAATTATGTATTTAGATGTATATAAAGTGTGTAGACCATGCCTGACTCATAGTGAACACCATGTATGCGTTAGCTAATAATTCATGATTAAAAATATAATAATACTACCTAGAAGTAAAATGGCCTATTCAAATGTTATGCAAATATTAAGTCTTAAATATACAAAGCAAAATTGGGAAAAATGGAAAGTATTTTTTTTCTAATACAGGACCTTAAAAATATAATAAAAAGTTCCCTTAGAAGTGCTAAATATACTCTATGAGGTGGATTATGCCTTGTCTGCTTATAACCTGCAGGGAATTGATGAAGCCCTAAGTATGTGTGGATATATTAGCATCTTTTCAATATTATTTTCTTCTTAAATAGTACCAGATCCGCAATCTCCTTTTATCAACTTTCTCACTCCACTCTGGCCTATGTGCCACACTGAGCCACAGGAATACTTGTTTTTTGTTAAAAGTTTTTTTCTGAACCTCAGGTTCACTGTACTGTAAGACAGGCCCACCCATCAGCCCCGCCCTTTAGACTTTTCATCACTTCCTCTTACAAGTCTGAGCAAAACATTTCAACTCAACAAACATCCTTGATACATGCGTGGCCCAGTTCTATGTTTCTTGCACAGTTGTTTTTTCTCATCTTCTCTTGTATTTTGAGGCTGTCAGAAGCATATTTTCCCCAGACATTTAATATTTCCTATTAACATTTACATTTTTTAATGTCATAAGGCTATATCATTTTTTTATTTTTACATGAGGCAATGGCATTTCCAATAATGAAAAATGCTACTACAATGCATTGTTTATGTTGCTAAGGTTATTATAGTCTTACTGTTTGACTTATTTTTCTTTCCTGAAAAATTTTAAGAACTTGTGTCCTTTCATGGAATTCCATATAATTACTGCATATTATTTTTGGTTTGTTTTTGTGTGTTGTGGAGAGAATATGCATATTACAGAGAAATAATAGAATATTTTCATCTAAATGTCCTAAAGAAGTGGTTGAATTAACTATTAGAGTTTTAGTAACAAAACCTGTGACCCCTACCACTATAATCTGAGGGCAACAATCCCCAGACTGATAGAAAGACTCAGATACCACTGACTTAAAAGCCAAAGTTCACTGAAAACACAGAGCTTAGAATTAGCTCTTTGTTCCCTGACATCTGACTAGCATTTGGTTAATGTCAGTGTCTTCATAATACGTTTAGTGCAATCTTGTCCTCAGCATGATTAACTGTAATAGGGCTGCTGCTGAAAAGGTGTGCTTAATGTGTTGTAAACGGTCACAGATGGGGGGAATTAAGTCCAAGATGCCCAGCTAGCTTGACTATGAGAGATATAATCCATATTTAATATCCTTTCCCATTAACAATAACAGTCATATATAATCGATTTCAGTTAAGAAGTAATCTAAAGCAGTAACAAAATTAGATGGCGTCTCTAATTACAGAGGGTAGAGCCCCATTAGTCCCACCCATTATTGGCTGTTCACCAAGGTTCATAGGACTTAATGTGGATCTTATGACAATAGGGTGCCAAAAGGATGTATTTGGTATATGGTTATTAGAGCAAAAAAAAAAAAAAAAATGAATTAGAAGATTAAGTTTATACCACAACCTTGGCCCATTTCTTTTGATAAAATAGTATAAAAATTGAACTATAAAAATTATTTGACTAAATATCCACTCATGTGGTCTTTTTTTTTCTTTAGCTATTTCTAAAAGTGGATGTTTGCAGGGCAGTTTACATATTTAGTACAAATGAAACCCCTTTAAAATATGGCTTATTTTTTTCCCTCTATCATCTGATTTTGTTTAGTGGGATTAATTATATTTACTTCATTTCCACCTGAAGGACTCTCTTATTTTGGATCATACACTATAAAAATGACATAATGCACTTACTAATTTGAAACCAGACCATTTAACATGAACCCACAGTCTGCAGCCCTGAAAGATACAAGGTTAGGTCTCAAGGAAAACATAGCATGGGTAAGTTATAATGAAACTATCCAGGCATTCACAGCAGAAGGGTACCCACGCTTGACTGTCTCTCTTATCACTTTAAATTTTTTTTTCTTTTTTTTATATTTTATTGTACTTCAGGTGAAGGCTTACAGAACAAATAGTTTCTCATGAAACAGTGGTACGTATGTTGTTTTATGACATTGGTTAACAACCCCACAACATATTAACACTCTAACTTCTCAACCATTTTTTTTTTTGGTGAAGATACACATAGCCAAAGATACACCGTTTCAAAAATTTCTACATGCACAGTTCAGTGACATTGACTACGCTCTTCCAGTTTGCTGTTATTCTCACTTAAGATGAAGACTTACAGAACAAAATAGTTTCTCATTTAACAGTTACTACAAATGTTGCCCTATGACAATGGTTAACAAT
>NW_004444055.1:4650897-4652930 GCF_000243295.1 Trichechus manatus latirostris | reverse complement strand
CTGTTCTCTTTCTATTTGTTTGAGTTCTGTAGTTAATGTTTTGATTTTGTCCCTTTCTTCTTTTTTGATATGTGCATCTATTGCTATAAATTGTCCTTTGAGGACTGCCTTTGCTGTGTCCCAAAGGTTTTGGTATGATCATTTGATTCTAGGAATTTTTTGAATCCATCTCTGATTTCTGCTATTACCCAGTGATGTGTAAGCTGGGTATTATTCAGTTTCCATATAGTTGATTTTTTTTTCCTTGCTCTTTCTATTGTTAATTTCTACCTTGATGGCATTACGGTCAGAGAAGATACTTTGAATTATCTCAGCGTTTTGGATCTTGTTGAGGGTTGTTCTGTGGCCTAAGATGTGGTCTACTCTGGAGAACATTTCATGTGCATTGGAAAAGAATGTGTACTTTCAGGTTTAAATTAAAGTAAATTTAAATTATGCTGTATATTTTCATCTGTACTTTCCCTTCATTAAAAATATTACAGTTTGTAAATTACATTTTCATTTACATATATATTTCTATATCTATCTATGTATATTACATTTGACTGTAAGCTATGGTCTGTTTTGTTCCCCATTATATTTTAATGTGTTTTATATGATGGATGACTTATGATAGATCTATTTAAAAACAAAAAACAGAACTTACCTGGCTTAATTGTAATTTATGCAAATTGGATTCAGGAATGTAAGATATTTGCTTACAGGATATAAAGGAATAATGGGTTCAGAGCCTTAGTTAGCATTTGTTTATCCCAAGAGGTGAAGAGACGGATGAACAAGCAAAACATATCTGCAGAAGAAGCTGAAGAAAAGGATTTTGGGGACCTACGTATGCTTTTGGTATAAGAGTACTAGAAATCAAGCGGTAGGTGGAATTTGACTGAGGCAGAAAAAAGGGACCTAAGAAAGTTCTGGGCAAGACAATCATGATAAAGCGGCAAACAACTCAACGTGAGGCACTTGCTGCTGGAATCAGTCTGTTGGATGCTGACTGTGGTGGCTAGATTGAACCTCATTTTTTCCCAAGGTCTGGGTCTACAGGGAGAAGCCTAACACCTGTGAGCACAAACTCAGCTGAAACTGTAAAATCAGACTTCTGTGTTAACCTAGAACTGGCTAAATTCTGCACCATAATACTGCAATTGTCATTTACCATTTATTCGTAATTTGGCTCCAAGTTAAATCATGGAAAAAGCAAGTTTTTTTACTCAAACTTTCTTTCAGTTTCTTGATGGTTATCAAGCTCGTTATCAGCCAAGAACTTGCACATGCTCCTCCTTGTGTCTGGAACATTTTTCCCACTCTGTCTAGTTAATTCATATTCATCCTTTATATACCATATTCAATGTACTACTTTGAAAAGACTTTCTCCATTTCCCCCAATTTAAAGCAATATGTTGCTTACTTTAAAACACAAATCCTAATTAGACATTTATATAAATTATTCTTATGTAAATTAAAAACAACATATACATTTTTTGTGTTTGTATATGTTGAACAGACAATTTCCCCTACAAGACGTGTAAAGTTAGAATTACAAAGTTAAGGTTTATGCCTATTTTGTTCAGAACTGTGTCTCTAATTCTCAGCACAATGACTGATATAAAAACCAAACCAAACCCATTGCCAATTCAGACTCATAGCAACCCTAAAAGACACAGTAGAGCTGCCCCATAGGGTTTCCAAGGAGCAGCTAGTGGATTCAGACTGCCGACCTTTTTGATTAGCAGCCATAGTATGCTATAGCTCTTAACCACTGTGCCACCAGGGCTCCATTAAATACTGATTGAATGAATAAACAATACTTTATTAATGTGTATTGTGCCGATAATTCCATACGCAGGAAGGATAGAGAACAGGCAATGGCTGTGAGCCCAAAGTCTCAAACTCATATGAAAAATTCTTATTAAATTTAAAGTGATAAGGATGTTAGGAAAAATGGCGCTCTAGGCAGAAGCACCACGCCATTCCTCCACAGCCAAGATCCGAAAAACTAAGCCGAACAGAGAATACAACAATCCTGAAACCCTAAA
>NW_004444055.1:4648675-4650006 GCF_000243295.1 Trichechus manatus latirostris | reverse complement strand
TTTTCTTGAGTTGGGAGCCCTTTCTGGCCAGGCGGAGCTGCGTGGCAAGGAACTCCCCTTCAGCTTCCACAGACGTGCAGAGGGATCCCTGAGCGCATTTCTTTTCTCGTTTTTTTTTTTTTTTTTCCTGTTTTTTGAGGGGGTCTTTCTTGTTCTTTTTTTTTTTCTTTTAATTTGTTAGGTTTTCTTTTCCCTCTTTTTCCCTTTTTGTCTTTCTTCATTTCTCAGTTTCTTGTCCCTCTATATCTTCCTTCTCTTTCTGATCCCTGAATACCACGCATTGTATACCTCTATGCCTTCTAGCCAGGCTGAATTGCAACACCTGAGAGCGACTTCCCCAGACCTCATAGCTGCATCACTGGGATCCCTTGGAACTCTGCGGTTCTTTAACCTTTCTGATTTTTATTTATTCATTCTTTTCTTTTCTTCCTCTTCCCCTTTCTGTTTCTCTCCATTTCATAGTCTCTCATCTCTCCATTCCAACAGCAAGCTCCCCTAGCCTTCTTTTTTGTTTGTTTGTATGTTTTTGGCTCCTGTTCCGCTCTCCTCTCTCCCATATCCATCATAGCTCTACACATAACAATCTCCCTGCTGCATCCTGTCTACCTGCACAATGCGCTTGACATCACACCACCAAGCAGCACAGGCACGGACTACTGGAACCTGCCCCGCACTGATTACCAACCCACTCTGGTGGCTGTAGTAAGTGCCACAAACTACCCATCCCAGTAACTCCTCTTCAACTAGACCTGCCCTGCTGTACCATATCTGAGTGACTGACCCTGCCAGTTGGAGAAGGAGGAAGAAAAGTATTGAGTGCACAGATGAGCAAACAACAAAGAACACACAGTCTGCCTGCTCAGACATAGTCAAATTTTTTTTTTTTTAAAAAAAGGGAAGAAACAAACAAATCTACAATCAATAAACGAGAAAAACAACTACTGAATGTCCCGGAAACAGCAGACAATATCTAAACATTTACAAAAAGAGGACATGATGGTTCTAGTAGGCGTCCAAAATAAAACACCAGATGACTCTCTTGTGGAAGAAAATGCACTAGAAATACCTCATAGGAAATTCAAAAATCTAATACTCGGAATTCTCCATGAACTGAGGCAAAAAGCTGACAAACATGAGTAAAAAATAGACAAATTCAGGGAAAATACATACAAAAAATTGGAATAATTCAGGAAGATGATGCTTGAACAAAATGCCAAAATAAATTCACAACTAGAAATTATACAAAGACAACAATTACAAATCCAAAAGATAAACAACAAGCTTTCAGAAATGGATGATGTCATAGAAGGGCTGAGAAGCAGATTTGAAAC
>NW_004444055.1:4614137-4643604 GCF_000243295.1 Trichechus manatus latirostris | reverse complement strand
GTCATAGGGCAACATTTGTAGTAACTGTTAAATGAGAAACTATTTTGTTCTGTAAGCCTTCATCTTAAGTAAGAATAACTGCACAATTGGAAGAGCGCAGTCAATGTCAGTGAACTGTGCATGTAGAAATTTTTGAAATGGTGCGTCTTTGGCTATGTGTATTTTCACCAAAAATAAAGGTTGAGAAGTTAGAGGGTTGACATGTTGTGGGGTTCTTAACCAATGTCATAAACAATATGTGTACTACTGTTTCATGAGAAACTATTTGTTCTGTAAGCCTTTACCAGAAGTACAATTAAAAAAAAAAAAAAAGGATGTTGTTGGTTTTGCATAGATGACCTTTATTATGTTGAGAAATTTCCCTTCTATACTGTTTATCTCTTTTAGGAACATTTTATAGTTTCCATTGTATAAGTCTTTTATGTCCCTGGTTAGGTTAATTCCTAGGTATTTTATTATTTTGGGGGCTGTTGTAAATGTTATTGTTTTCTTGATTTCTTTTTCAGAATACTCTTTGGTAGTGTAAAGGAATGAAACTTATTTTTGTGTGTTGATTTTGTACCTTGCAATGTTGGTGAATTCTTCTATTTATTCCAGCAGTTTTCTTGTGGAATCTTTAGGGTGTTCTAGGTATAGGATCATGTCATTTGCAAATAGAGATAGTTTTTTCTTCCTTTCTGACTTGGATACATTTTATTTCTCTTTCTTGCCTTGTGGCTCTGACTCTGACTTCCAGGACAATGTTGAATAAGTGTTGTGTTATGGGCAATCTTGTCTCATTCCTGTTCTGACAGGGAAGGCTCTCAGTCTTTCTCCATTGAGTATAATGCTGGATATTGGTTTTGCATGTATGCTCTTGATTATGTTGAGGAATTTCCCTTCTATTCCTATTCTGCTGAGGGTTTTCTTCAGGAAAGGGTGTTGAATTTTATCAAATGCCTTTTCTATATCAATTGATGTGATCATATGGCTCTTTCCTGTGTTTTAATTATGGGGTAGATTACATTGATTTATTATCTAATGCTGATCCAGCCTTGTAACCCTGGTATGAATCCTAGTTGATCATAGTATATGATGTTTTTGATACGTTGCTGAATTCTGTTGGTTAGAATTTTGTTGAAAATTTTGTCTCTAGGCATATGGGTCTATTATTCTCTTTTTTTGTGTTATCTTTGCCTAGTTTAGGTCAGAGTTAAGCTGGCTTCATAAAAAGAGTTCAGTAGTGTTCCTTTCTCTTCTATGTTTTTGAAGAGATTGAGTAGAGTTAGACTCAACTCTTCTCTGAATGTTTGGTACAATCCCCCAATGTAGCCATCTGGTCCTGGGCTTTTTTTTTTTTTTTTTTTTTTTTTTTTTTGTGCGTGGGTGCAGTTTTTTAATGACATCTTCAACTTCTTCTTTGGTAATGGGTCTGTTTAGATTTTCTACTTCTGTTTGTGTTAGTTTAGGTAGGTAGTGTGCTTCTTGGAATTTGTCCATTTCATCTAGCTTTTCAAATTTGTTGGAGTACAGTTTTTCATAGTAATCTGTTATGATCATCTTCGTCTGGGTTTGATTGGTTGTAATGTCTCCAGATTCATTTCTTAATTTCGTTATTTGCCTCTTCTGGTTTTTTCTTTTGTCAGTTTAGCCAGTGGTTTGTCTATTTTATTGATGCTTTCAAAGAACCAATTTCTGTTTTTGTTCATTCTATCTTTTTTTTCTACTTTCTATTTCATTTATTTCTGCCCTGATCTTTATTATTTCCTTTTTTCTGATAGCTTTTGGTTTCTTTTGTTCTTCCTTTTCTATTTCTTTTTTTTTTCTATTTCAGTTATTGATTTTGAATTTTGTTCTTTTTTAATGTAAGCATTTATTGCTATTAATTTCCCTATTAGTACTGCTTCTGCTGTGTCCCAAAAGTTTTGATATGTTGTATTTTCATTTTCATTTGAATCTAAGAATTTTTTAATTTCACTTTTAATTTCTTCTATGATACAGTGGTTTTCTAGTAGTGTATTATTTAGTTTCAATGTATTCATTTTTTTTTCTTATTTTTCCAGTTGTTGATTTCTAGCTTCATACCATTGTGAAGATGCTTTGTATGATTTCTATCTTTTTAAGTCTGTTGAGACTTCACACATTAAGGTTTTATAAGGCCTCTATGGTTGGACCTCAGAAAGCAAGAGGCATAGAGGCATGGAGCAAGTCTACCAAGGTTGGCATGGGTCAGATGATGCAGAGCCTGATAAGACTTGTTAATGATTTGAGTGTTTTTTGTTAACAAAATTGGGGAAGACATTCAAGGGTAATTTGAGATGATCAGTGTTTTTAAGAGATCACTCTGTCTAAAAGATGAAGAATGGATAAGGCAGGATTAAAATGGTGTACCGGGGGCCCAGTTAGGCATCTATTTCAGTATACATAAAGCAATAATAGTAGCTTGTAATGGAATGGCATGATAGACATGAAGAAAGGTGGATATACTTGAGAAATATTTTCAAAATTAACACTGACACATATTAAAATATATGGATCAGAAATGATTCCTGTATTTCTTATGTCCCTTTTTGGAACTTAAAATTTTGAAGGAAGAAAAAATAAAAAAAGAGTGGACTTTAGCTTCTTTAAGATTCTTGAATCTCTGACTGAGAAATTTACCTCTTTTTATGATATTTGTGAAATTGCCCTTTAGTAGAACTAGATACACTCCTGGTAGATAGGATTCTGACCTTTCTAAGTGCTACATCAGATTCCTTCCATTAAAATTCTGGGGGGGGGGGGCAGCGGTGATGATTATGTAGATGAATAAAACAAGGGAAAGGCATTGGTTGGGTGGCAGTGGGAAAATATGTTTACAGAGACTATTCACTTGTCAGTTGGCCTATATTGTAGAACTGTGCTACCGTTTTTGAGAGTTTCATTAGGAAGTCAAGTTTAGTGTTGTCAGCAAAGCTAGGCTCCCTTCTCCTCAGTCTTAGAAACTATTCTAAAAATCTACCTTAGTACATGTGTAGAAATGAGTTAAGATAGCAGGTCTGAGACTGCTATTCTTGGAGAGTCTTGCCTGCAACTTTGGAACTTGATTGGTAAACAGTTTCCTGCAGTGACATGAGCTTCCCCTAAATGATAAGAGTGTCTCACTGTGGTTAAACTGTACAAACAATATGGTTTATGATGATCACCTGCTTTCCTTTTGGGAATGTGGAATTTTGGTGTGCGTTATGCAAAGGGTGCCCGTGTGGCCAGCTCCCGATATAAACCCAGGGTACTGAGTCTTAACAAGTGTCTCTAGTAGATAATGCTTCAAGTATTTGTTACAAATAGTTCACTGGAGGAGTTAAGCACGCTTTGAGTGACCACAATAAGCCCTAGTAGTGCAGTGATTAAGCCCTTGGCTGCTAACCAAAAGGTCAGTGATTTGATTTTCTCCCCAGGAGAAAGATGTGGCAATCTGCTTCCATAAAGATTGTTGTTATTGTTGTTAGGTGCCGTTGAGTCTGTTCCTGCTCATAGCAACCCCATGTACAACAGAACAAAACACTGCCTGGTCCTGCCCCTGCTCACAATCGTTGTTATGCTTGAGCGCATAGTTGCAGCCACTGTGTCAATCCATCTCGTTGAGAGTCTTCCTTTTTTTTGCTGACCCTCTACTTTAGCAAGCATGATGTCCTTCACCAGGGACTGATCCCTCCTGATAACATGTCCAAAATATGTGAGACGTAGTTGCGCCATTCTTGCTTCTAAGGAGCATTCTGGTTGTACTTCTTCCAAAACAGATTTGTTCATTCTTTTGGCAGTCCATGGTATATTCAATATTCTTTGCCAACACCACAGTTCAAAGGAGTCAATTCTTCTTCGGTCTTCTTTATTCATCACCCAGCTTTCGCATGCATATGAGGCAATTGAAAACACCATGGCTTGGGTCAGGTGCACCTTTGTTTTCAAGGTGACATCTTTGCTTTTTAACACAAGATTACAGCCTTGGAAACCCTATGAGGAAGTTCTACTCTATCCTATAGAGTTGCTATGAGTTGAATTCAACTTTATGATAATGGGTTTTTTTTTTTTTTTTGCTTTTTGTCTATGTGACTCCACTGGGAGAAGCTCTTGGAAGTTTATGCCTGGTTTCCTTCGGGCTTTGCCCCATGCACCTCTTCCTTTGCTGGTTTTGCTTTGTATCCTTGGGTTGTAAAAAATCTGCCGTGAGTATGGCTATAGGCTGAGTATTATGAGTTCTTAAAGTGAATCACTAAGCCTGGGGTGGTCTTGGGGACCCTTGACATAGTCCATTATTGGGAAACATTGTCTTGCTAATACCTAAGTTATTCTTGTTAAGAGGCATTGGGCATGTTATCATTATAGTAAATCATGAGATCAATGATCTTATTAAGTTATTCTTGTTAAGAGGCATTGGGCATGTGTTATCATTATAGTAAATCATGAGATCAATGGTCTTATCATGCAATTTTGGTGGAGGTTATTTAGAACTATCACAAATATAAAAGTATCCTCTTTATGTATCTTAAATTTGCCAGATTTAACTGAAGAAGATGGATGTTATGATTAGACATCATAATTTTCATTTAATCATTTCTAGGCATTTGAAAATAAAAATATCAGTAGCTAGTCCTTTGAACGTTGTTTTCATTAAAGCTTCTATGCTGCTCTTATTCATATTTTTGACGTGATATTCAAATCACAGCTTTTTCACGAGAAGGCTCTAGAATTTAAAATGTTTTATAAACAAGGCTAAAATATCTCATCAAAAGGATGGTGGAATGAACAAGACACAGGAAGCTACATCATGCTAAAAGTTTTGTGTACTACAGATGATGGAAATGCATCAGTAACATTTCAACCATAAGTGACCCCTGGTTTTGAATTATGATTATGAAAACGGCAATGTCCTTTCATTTTGGTAATTACAAAGCCACTTAGTGCAACTGATGTGTGCAAGGTCCAAGATTCTTATTCCTTTCTGAAGCCTTTATTACCTGCACAAATTCAACATTCACTTGTTCACTGTAATGCTTTGCTTTGTCAAATTCTCATAAACTATCAATAACATGCCTTGAAGGATTTTCCACTTTTTTTTTTTTTCCCTTGGAGTCATCATGGAGTTCTTTAATCTCTGGTTATTATTTTTAGGGTAGAGTACACTAAGCCACCGTCTAAATTTATTTCTCACCCTGCCTTGCCCTTGCCCAGAGACTAAATTGATTTACTGTGTGTGTGTGCACACACACTTGTGTGTGCACAAGTGCGTGCATGTGCATGTGTGTTTTTCTACTAAAAGTATTCTTGGGTCAACAGAGAAGTCCAATTGTAAATATGAGTCCAAATCTCAGCTTGCATGAAATGTGAGCTCACTCTAAAGCTCTCCTAAGGTTTGAAAATAAAAAGTAAATATTTACCAAGGGCTTACAGCTTGCCAGGTTCTAGTCTAATTCTATTAAACGTAAAAATTCATTTAAATTTCTCAGTACCTTATGAGGTAGGTGTCATTATTATTTTCATCATACTGATGGGGAAATGAGACACAGAGGTGTTGAGCCACTTTCCCAAGGCCACGCAGCTACTCAGGAGCATAGTCAGTGTTGAAAAGGAAGTAGGCTGGCTTCAGAACCTGAGCTCTGAACAGCTGCAATTTACTGCCTCTCAACATCCCCTTATTTCTCATATTCACTGCCTCGGTAATGACTTAAGCTCCTTTGAACTACTCTGTTTATTTCTGTGGCTGAATATCTGTCTACACTTTCACCCTCACTGTGCCTTGTTCTGCATGTTCTCATCTTCTGATGCCCTCAACTCATGCTCTCTCTTCCATAAAAGCTTTTCACAGTCTGATAGTCTGGGAAACACTGTGCAAGCGAGACAGAAACAGTAGCTGCTTATGGGGCTCAGGCTGTGAAGAGTGAAAGATTATTTTGATTTCATTACTTCCAATGGTTTAGACTCTATTGCCCTAGTGTGAAGGATGGGAACTACACCAAAAGTCTAGATTTCTAACTTCAAAAAATGCAATTCTGAAAGACAAAAATTCTGGCGAAAAGAGGCCCACCTAGAATTGTTTGCCCAGAAATGAACCAATATTCAGACTTTAGACTGTGTCAGATAGTCTTAACTACAGTCAGTTTCTAGTAGAAGGCTTTAGAGCATTTTTCCTTCCAGTGAAATTATACAGTGAGAAGTTTATAATACCATAATTCTCTTTAAAATGTTATCTTATAGTTCAAATGATTGAACCCATCAACGTCGAGTCAATTCTGACTCATAGCAACCTTGCAAGACAGAAAAGAACCACCCCACAGCATTTCCAAGGCCGTAATCTTTACGGAAGCAGACTCTTACATCTTTCTCCCTCAGAACAGCTGGTGGATTCAAACTGTCATCCTTTCGGTTAGCAGCGAAGCGCTTAACCACTGCACTACCAGGGCTCCTCTTCAAATGATTAGCAGGTACTGCTATATTATCTGAATCCAAGAAGCTAGACATCTTGTAAGTGAATAGGATTCCATCAAGTACTACATGTTTTGTTAACAAAAATCTACTCAGCTTATCAGTTTAGAATTCTGTTTTTTTTTTTTTTTAATAGTTATAGGCTTGTGGTTACTTCTCAGTCATTTCACACTTACTCTTTCCTGACATCATTTCTCTGTCTCAAAAATGAAAGGTACTTCAAAACTAATTGCAAACTTTTTATTGTATATTACCATCAATTTTGTCATTCCTCAGAATATATATAATGAGACTCTGATGGCAAATCTTTAGGTTTTTCAAGCATAGTCTTTTCTTCTTGCAAACAACAGTTATTTTGAATTGTTCTCTTTTTTCCTCAGCAAGTTTTCAAGTTTGTTTTCCAAAATATACATTCCAAAAAGAAATTAAATAGAGCCTAACAGAAAGAAAGAAATTTAAGCTAATGATGAGACTCATCAGCCTTACACATTCTTTAAGCGAGATAAATTAATTTTTTTTAAAAAATGAAACTGAGTAATTCTCTGTTGTGTTTATATATGTATTCTCCTGGAAATATTACCAAAAAAAAAAAAAAAAATTGAGATTAGCTTGAACTATTTGAATGGGCTGAAAAAGCTTATGTAACACTCAATGATGTCTTTCACCAAATTAAATATTTATGAATATGAATGTGTATCTTACATTGTTGACTCCAGATTTCACAAACCAGGATTACATATAAAAAACATAGTAGAATCTGTTATTTCATAAAATTTTATTATTCAGATCCCACTCACATTTACTGAACCTCTATAATAACAGATAGCTTGCTAGCTAGGTAGATAAGTTTTTGTTCTTTGGTGCTGTTGAGTCTGTTCTGACTCATAGTGACCCTATGTAAAACAGAACGAAACACTACCCGGTCCTGCGCCATCCTCACAATCATTATGCTTGAACCCATTGTTACAGTCACTGTGTCAATCCATTTATTTTTTGCTGACCCTCTACTTTAACAAGCATGATGTCCTTCTCCAGGGACTGATCCCTCCTGATAACATGTACAAAGTATGTGGACGTAGTCTTGCCATCCTTGCTTCTAAGAAACATTCTGGTTATACTTCTTCCATTGGTAAATATTATAAATTATTAAACATAGATGGATGGTTGGGTGAATGGAGGAATGGATGGATGGAGCACTCATCATATATATAGTGATGCTTAGTTATTATATCTCCAACTCAGTTCTTTGAGCTTCAGTCTCATATAACTGTCTACCTGTATTTTTACTTGAATTGTATTAATAGGCATCTCAAACTTAAAATATCCAAAAAAATTTAATTTTTTACCCTACTCAATGATTTCCCTTCACTCCCACCACCCTTCAAACCTATTACTTCCCTGGTATTCCATGTAACCATTATTGACAACATCATTCACTAGTTTTTTTGTAAAAATAAAACTGATGCATCGCCCAGGATTCCTTTCTGCAACACCACATCCCCACATCCAATCTATCACCAAATCCTGTCGGCTATACCTCCAAAATATATTCCAAATTCCAGCACTCCTCATTATTTTCATGACCATTTTTTCAAGTCCCAAGGCAATTTATCTGCTGTATGCAGCATCATCCTAATTGGTTTCCCAGTTTCTACTCTCCCCCTCTACAACCAATTGTAAGAGAGCACAAAATAGGATATTAATATGTATGTCTTATTATTCCACTGATTGAAACCCTTCAGTGGTGTCCTGTTGCAATTAGAATAATCCAAATTTCTTATTAAGGCCTAAAGGATCCTCCAATGTCTGGTCTCTTCTGACCTCTCCCAGGTTATCTCTTTTTGCTCATTGCTTTTCCTGTCTTGCTCCAGGTAGATGATCTTTATGTTCTGCCAGTGTACCAAATTCCTTATCCTAGATCTTTTCACTCGCTCTTCTCTTTGCCCAGAATGTTGTTCCCACAGTCCTTTGCATGGCCATCTCCTTTTCATCTCCTGTACTTAAATGTTATTTAGAGAGGTCATCTTTTAGCCATCTTAGTTAAATTAGCTACCCCGTCAACTCCCATTTCATTACCTTGCTTTATTTTCTTCAAGTCACCTATCGGTATCTGAAATTATCCTATTTATATATGTAGTTATTTGTTTAATATCCCGAATGTAAGTTTCATGAGGCATGGTCCTTACCTGTGTTACTTACTTTCCAACACCTATAATGGTGCTGGCAAATAGTAGGAGTTCAAATAATATTTGTTGAATAAGTGAATGAATGAGTCATTATAGCATAATATAATTTACACTACCACCTTGTAAAATGAGTAGCATCCTAAGTAGAATTTCAATACTGTAAATGTATTTTTCTAAAATCACAGCTGGTTAAACCCAAGACTCTTGGCACAATTTCCAGGTTCCTTCCAATCGGTAATGGTTCATCTCAATAGTTTCTCTGCAGTGAGTAGAGACAGTTGGATTGATGTTCAAATTAAACTGTATCACTCAGTACATTCCTAATTCATCTTAAAAAGAAGCCAACTTTCTATGTGCCGTAAAGATCAAACTGTATGTCAGGACAAAGACTTGAAGATTTATTACTACCAATGTAAAATGAGAACAAGCCAAGAACTGTAAATTAACTGGACATAATTTCAGCTGTGCTGTTCTCCAGAGCCCTTCCCTGAAGGAGGAAATAAAAGAGAAGAAAATGTAAGTGAAAAGGAGCAGCCTTCATCTGGGACACCCAGCAAGTGTAATAGAAAATGTAGGCATGTGCCAATCCCTTTGGGAGAATGTCAGAGCCTGGAGACCAGAGGCATTAAAAAAAAAATGAGTCTTTGCTATGAGAATTAAGAACTATGCTGGGTATAAGAAAGATGCTGTGGCAACTTTTGGGTTTGCACTTGTTTCAAGTTATTAATTTCGGAAGTCTTGTGTGAAACTTTATATTAAGTCTATAACGTCACAATTCTAATGAATATCTGTGATCAAAATCTAAAGTTTTAAATGAAGCCCCAGATCTATGCATGTGGTTGTAAGAACGCAAGGGCTCTTGGTGTTCTTCATAATAATTTTTACTTGGAAATATGACTCTGGAAAGAAAGTAGGGACTTTACAAAAGAGAGATCAATGTGGCATACCAAAGACTCCAATGATTCCAATTCCGGTGAAAGACAGCAGTTAAAGGTTAATTCTTAAGAAGTCTTGATTATTTAGTGCCAATTGAAACTGCTTATTCAGTACCAATTTTGTGAAACCACTAAGGGTGTAAATAAATATATATTATACAACCTGTCAGGGAAACAAAAAAGAAAAATAAAATATATATGTAGCTTAACCAATCATCCCTCTTGCTTCCTAACAGCACTCTGATTTTTCTTGGGGAAATTCTCTTGGTGGGATGTCATATTCAGGTGCCTTCTATTCCAATGCCTGTTTCCTGTTATTTCTAACATTTCTTATTCAGCTTTCTCTTTGATTATGTGAGCTCCCTGATGTTCTTTTTAGCTTAAGTTACAAGTCTGTTTCTGTTGTTTACAACCAAAGAATTCTAACTGATTCATATACTGTCTTCCTGAGAGATGTGGATTTTGCATTTAGGCTTCAAAACTAGAACATACTTATCTTTTACCCATGGAGACCAATTTTACTATAAGAAATGCATAGAAGAGGTACAGAATAAGAAAAAGGTCTCTTGTGTATTTTTATTCTCAGAGAAAAAAGGCACGATCACAAAGAATCTTCTCATTATTAAATAATTGTATTAAGTACCTATTGTGTACCAGATACGAGGAAGAGTCTTAAAGATGGAAAACTATCCAGTCTTCATACCAGAGTCTTGAAGTTTTCAACTGTATTCAAAGTCCACTAGAAACCCCAAAAAGTCCTGGGAAAGAACTTGGTACCTCATATATCCATGAAAAAGAACTGATAGAGAAAGCAGCCTGGGAAGCTGGAGGTGTAGGATTTCATTCTCCTCACTTTTAACAAAAGAAGTTTTGCCTTTTCCTATGCGCATGAGACCTCAGTAGAGAGGTTTCCAGTCAGTGGGAGGGGCCAGATCTCTCTGCTATCAGGATCTGCATGATCCTCTGTGTACAGGGAAGTTGGTGGGATGTGTTTTGAGAAGTCAATTTTCCATGAGCCCCAGATGAAAGAAAAGCATCATCAGAAGGGGCTGGCCATATGATATTGGAATGAGGGACATCCTGGCAGTAACTCCTGTTTATGTTGGCTAATGTACTTTGCATAATTGCACATGAGGTAAGGAACCTGATTTCTGTCCCACTTCTAGTTTTATAAGAGTAATTCAGTCCTGCATATAAGCAATTATGTGGGGTAGCCACTGTCGGGCCCTTAAGAAAATGACAGGCACTCACCCATTATAATAGTTCAAGAACTGTTATTTATTGTCTTGCCTTAAGGCAACCAGAGTTCTTAGTTCTTTCCCTGGTGGTGCAGTGGTTAAATGCTGGGCTGCGCACTAAATGTCAGCAGTACAAATCCACCAGTTGCTTCTTGGAAACCCTATGGGGCAGTTTTACTCTGTCCTACAGTGTCGCTATGAGTTGAAATTGACTCAACAGCAATGGGTTTTCTACACTGGAAGACCATCATTCTGTCAGTCTGATCTTGAGTATTGTTAGAACTGAAGCTTCCTTTTGCCAATAGCTTTTAGGACTTGACAGATAGCCAAGGAGCCCATGCTCATTCCTCTCTACTGAGAATAACTTATCTGGACCTTCTCTGATGCAGGCACTGAGTTCAACCAACTTAAACTTGGTGAACTGATGACCTTCTCTAGGGCAGCATAGCTCACACCCGCTATGTTCCTGATGGACCTTCTCCTATATGCTTCACTGCAGATCCTGATAAGTAATCCTTTAATCAACAACTCAACTTTGTCATGGCACTCTAATTATAAAATAATATATATTAAGTAACAGATAAAGATTTGAGAATAAAAGCAACCCTAATATATTTTCTTTTCTCTTGGTCCCAGTAGGTGAAACAAGTAGAAACCATTTATTTACTTAGTCTGTTGCAGTATTAAGACACTCAATTCTATTTTTAGAAACATTTGGGAAAAATTAAGTGAATATTTTTGTAGTTGATATATATTGAAATATATAAAGGTATTTTTATAATACTTACATGTATTATTTCTTATTTGAAAAAATCAAGAAATAATCAGATTTTCCTCTCTATATCTAATCTTGCTAAATTTGTAAATTTACCTCATTCATTGGGATTTAGGAGATTGAAAGAGATAGCAAGATTCAGTCAAAACTGAATTTAAAATGTCAATATTCAAGCTGCCTAGATATGGAAGGACCTATACTGAGAATCACAAAACCAGATTAAAAAAAAAAAAAATCCTATTGCCATCAAGTCAATTCCAACTCACAGCACCCTGTAGGACAGATTAGAACTGCCCCATAGGGTTTCCAAGGCTGTAATCTTTACTGAAGCAGACTGCCACATCTTTGTCCCGTGGAGTAGCTTGTGGTTTCTAACCAAAGCCCTTTCGGTTAGCAGCCAAGTGCTTAACCATTGCACCACCAGGCCCCCTTCCTGAGAGTCACAAAGCCCTTTATTAGCATATCCTTATAATCACATTTTACAACTGTATACTACTTTAGAGTTTACCAAGAGACCTTACACTCTTTAATCCTATTCTCCATTCATAAGAGGGCTGGATGCAGTCCTGATTTTTTTTTTCTGTCACATCAATATGAAATCGTTAAAAAATAGCAACACAGAGTAAAACATATCAACGTATGGAAAATGGGTAGGTTTGTTTGTTTGCTTTCTTAAATTACAGTTTACAAGCCTTTCAGATTCACCACACATACAACTCACATTTGTTAGCTGTTATTACAATAGCTATTATGCTAAGGGATAAACAGATGGGAACATAACACCGGGCTTTCTAAAACCTGCTTCTTTTGGTTATTCCTTCTGTAGTTCTAGCTGGGCTGAGTTTAAACAATAAGCTTCCTAGACAACTATTTGTTTCACTCCAATACTGAGAAGAGGTAACTAATAGTTACTGAATGCCTGTTTTATAGCAAGTACTGCCCTGGAAAATTTCTATTTGCTGTTTGAGAAAACCTTCACAGCTAATTTGTGAGGGAGGTATTATCTCTGTGTTATACCTCAGGAAACTGAGTCTCAGAGGGGTTACCTACCTTAACAAAGGCTACCCAGCTATTCTTGTGGCACCAGACCCCAAGACCAAATCTGTCTGACTCCATGCTCTGTCTACAGCTTGCTAAACATTATTATTATTTTTTTGATAAAAGTACCTCTAAAGGCAGAAGAGAGTGAATATATTCCCCTAGGGATCCTGGGGAGGGGGGGTAGTTCAAAGGGAATTACAGTAAATGTGAAATTTCTTTGAAGTTTCACCTTTTATCTTTAAAGTATATACAGTCTACTCCATAATATATCCGTATTTGTTTTAACATGAAAGTATGTTTGTTTTCCTAGATCTTCAAGAGAAATCGGAGCCCCAGAAATATGCATTGTATTTATAGTGTGGCTCCTAGTCCCCTTCTGGGTATCCTAGTGAAGGAAAAACAGCCACTTATAGTATGGCCTTTAGAAAATGAGGCATACAATCTCAGCCCTACTGATTTTAATGTGAAATCTCAATTTCTCACAGTGGTTCTTCAGACAATGTCACTTTATTAACCGCCCCCTTCTATGCTCCCAGAGCCCTGGTGGCACAGTGGTTAAGAGCTCGGCTGCTAACCAAAAGGTTGGCAGTTCAAATCTACCAGCCACTCCTTGGAAACCCTATGGAGCACTTCTACTCTATCCTATAGGTTCTCTGTGAGTCAGAACTGACTCAATGGCATTGGGTTTTTCTATGCTCCCAGAACACCTTATATTTCCTTCTTATAGTGTTCATCACATTTATAATTACTTGTTCAATATCTGCCGGCCCCATAAGACTGTAATTTCCATAACAATAGGGAACTTACCTGTTGGTTACTTTATATCCCTAGCACCTACCCCGGTACTTAGAAGACAGTAACAATAAGCACATATTTTCTAAACAAATAATTGGATGCAATTTATTTGCAAATCCTTTTCAAATAGACTCAGAGTAAACAATGATACAGTTGAGACATACCTTGTTACATATTTACAGTGTTCATATAGTTTTCATTTTAAGGTACTGCTGGAGCTTCAAGAGCTGTGACTTCTAACTCCAGTCATTTGTTGTTGTTGTTAGGCGCTGTCGAGTCAGTTCTGACTCATAGTGACCCTGTGTACAACAGCATGAAAAACTCCCCGGTCCTGCACCATCCTCACAATTGTTGATATGCTTGAGTCCATTATGGCAGCCACTGTGTCAGTCCATCTTGTTGAGGGTCTTCCTCTTTTTCTTTTTTAATTTTTTTTATTGTACTTTAGATAAAGGTTTACAGAACAAATAGTTTCTCATTAAACAGTCAGTACAAATATTGTTTTATAATATTGGTTAACAACCCCACGACATGTCAACACTCTCCCTTCTCGACCTTGAGGACCATTTTTTGGTGAAAATATACATAGGCAAAGTTACACCATTTTGAAAGTTTCTACATGTACAATTCAGTGACATCGATTACATTCTTCAAGTTGTGCTGTTATTCTCACTAACCTTTTCCAAATTATTCCATCACTATTATCTTCAACTCACTGTCCCCTAGGCTTCCCATCAAAACTTTTGAGTTGCTGTTGTCAATTTGAGGTCACATAGATAACTCTTTTTTTTTTTTTTTTTTGTACCTTAAATGAAGGTTTGCAGAACAAATAGTTTCTCATTAAACAGTACACATATTGCCATATGACAATGGTTAACAACCCCATGACGTGTCAACACTGTCCCTTCTCAACCTTGGGTTCCCTATCACCAGCTTTCCTGTACCCTCCTGCCTTCTAGTCCTTGTCCCTGGACTGCTGTGCCTCATTAGTCCTGTTTTGTTTTATGAGGCTGTCCAATCCCCAGCTGAATGCTGAACTTCAGGAGGTGCTTCATCCCTGAGCTAAAAGGGGGTCCAGGGGCCATACTCTTGGGGTTTCTCCAGCCTGTCAGGGCAGTAAATCTGGTCTTTTTTTGTGAGTTAGAATTCTGTTCTACATCCTTTTCCAGCTCTGTCCAGGACCCTCTATTGTGATCCCGGTCAGAGCAGTCAGTGGTGGTAGCCGGGCACCATCTAGCTGTACTAGTCTCAGTCTGGTGGAAGCCATGGTAGCTGTGGTCCATTACTCCTTTGGACTAATCTTTTCCTTGTATCTTGTTCTCTTCGTTCTCCCTTGCTCCAAAGGGGTGAGACCAGTGGTGTATCTTAGATGGCTGCTCACAAGCTTTTAAGACCCCAGACACTACTTACCAAGGTAGAATGTAGAACATTTTCTTTATAAACTGTGTTATGCCAATTGAGCTAGATGTTCCCAGAGACTATGGTCCTCACTGCCCTCCACCCAGCAATTCAATCCCTCAGGGAGTTTGGAAGTGTCTATGGAGCTTCCATGACCTGTCCTTGTACAAGTGGTGCTGGCTTCCCCAGTAAGGTGTACTGTCTTATCCTTCACCAAAGTTACGACCTATCTGTTTAGTTCCCCCCAACTCCTCCCATCCCTCGTAAGCAACAAAGATTGTTTCTTTTTATGTGTAAACTTTTACATGAGTTCTACAGTAGAGGTCTCATACAATATTTGTACTTTTGTGATTGACTTATTTCACTCAGCATAATGTCCTCCAGGTTTGTTCCTCTTACTCTCCTGTGCTGAGTTCCTTTTGTCTGTGGATTTGTTTTTTCTTATGTTTTTGTAGGTTTTGTTTTTACTGAGACTTTATGTTTTTCTTCTTTATTTTGATGAGTAGGTTTGTTAACTTTCTTTGTGGTTACCATGAAATTTACCCTTATCTTCCTAGACTTGAACCAGTCTATTATTACTTGGTATCACTTGACTTCCTCTCCATTAGAAGGTTCTATACCTACACCGTTTATTCCATCTTTTATTGTTCTGATGCTGTTGTCATTTATAGATTAATCTCTCTGGTTCCCTTTTGTAATTCTTTTGGTTTTGCATAGTCCTTAAAAGTTCATTTCCTAGGTTGGTATCTGGCTGGTACAATCCTGTGTCCTATATTCAGCCTGTGGTCTGATATTGTTTGTTCTCAGATTGAAGGACTTCCTTTAATAAGTCTCATGAGTTTGGTTTGGTTTTTATATAGTCCCTTAATTTCTGTTTATCTGGAAATGACCTGATTTCACCATCATATTTGAACGAAAGTTTTGCAGGATTTATTATTCTTGGCTGGGAATTTTTTTCTTTCAAGGTTTTATATATGTCATCCCATTGCCTTCTTGCCTGCATGGTTTCTGCTAAATAATCCGAGCTTAGTCTTATTGTTTCTCCTCTATATGTGACTTTTTGTTTTCCTTGAGCTGCTCTCAGGATTCTTTGTTTGTCTTTGGTTTTAGCAAGTGTGATTATGATATGCCTTGGTGATTTTCTTTTGGGGTCTATCTTATACGGAGTTCGTTGAGCTTCTTGGATGGTCAGCTTTTCATCTTTCATGATATTGGGGAAGTTTTCTGTCAACAATTCTTCTGTGTCTTCTGTTTTCTCCCCTTGTTCTGGAATTCCGATCACTAGCAGAGTTTTGCCTTTGATTGTATCCCACATAATTCTCAGGGTGGCTTCATTTCTCTTTTTTCTTTTTTCTGAGTTTTCCTCAAACAGAGTTGTATCCAAGTGTTTGTCTTCAATTCCAATGATCCTGTCTTCCACAGTTTCAGATCTGTTCCTCAGCCCTTCTATGACACTGTCCATTTCTGAAAACTTCTTGTTTATCTTTTGGATTTCTGATTGTTGTTTTCGTATAATTCCTTGTTGTGAGTTTATTATGACATTTTGTTCCTGCATTATTTTCCTGAATTCTTCCATTTTTTTGTCTGTATTTTCCATGAATTTGTCTGCCTTTTCCATGAATTTGTCTATTTTTTCCTCATTTTTGTCTGCTTTTTGCTTCAACTCTTGGATAATTCTGAGTATTAGAGATTTGAACTCCCTATCAGGTAGTTCTAGTGCCTTTTCTTCTACCAGAAAGTCATCTGGTGTTTTATTTTGGATGCCTACTGGAACCATCCTGTCCTGTTTTTGTAAATGTTTTGATATTGTTTGCTGTCTTCTGGGCACTCAGTAGTTACTTTTCTCATTTATTGATTGTAGATTTGTTTGTTACATCCTTTTTTTTCTTTAATTTGGTTATGTCTGAGCAGGAGGGCTGTGTGTTCTTAGCTGTTTGCTCGTCTGTGGTCACAATACTTTTCACCTCCTTCTCAAATTGGCAGGGTCAGTCGCTCAGATATGGTACAGCATGGCAGGTCTAGCTGAAGAGGAGTTGCTGGGATGGGTTGTTTGTGGCACTTACTACAGCCACCAGGGAAGGTCAGTAATCAGTGCAGGGCCAGTTCTGGTAGGCCGTGCCTGTGCTGCTTGGTGGTGTGATGTTAACGGCACGGTGCAGGTCGGCAGGATGGAGGGGGGAGATTGTGACGTGTGGAGCTAAGATGTGTATGGGAGAGAGGAGAGAGGAACAGGGCCAAAAACATACAAACAAACAAAAAAGAGTGCTAGGGGAGCTTTCTTTTGGAGTGTAGATATGAGAGACTATGAAATGGAGAAAAACAAAGATGTGAAGAAGAAGTAAAAAAAGAAAAGAATGAATAAATACAAATTAGAAAGAAAAAAGAACAGCAAAGCACCCAGGGATCCCACTGGTGCAGCTATGAGGTCTGGGGAAGTTGTTCCCAGGTGTTGAAGTACAGCCTGGCTAGGAGGTGTAGAGGTATTCAGCGCCCGGCATCCAGAGGACAGGAAGAGAAAGAAGGTATAGAGAGACAAGAAACTGAGTAATGAACAAAGACAAAAAGGGAAAAGAGGGAAAACAAAACAAAACAAATTAAAAAAAGAAAAAAAAGAACAAGAAATCCCCTCAATAAAACAGGAAAAAAAACATGAAAAAAGAAATGCTCTCAGGGATCCCTCTGCGTGTCTGTGCAAGCTGAGGGGGTAGGTCCCAAACTGCACAGCACCACCCAGCCAGAACAGTCTCCCAACTCGAGAAAAGAAAAAGAAAACAAACAAACAATTGAAAACAAACAGACAAAAAAAAAGCCCCGGGATCCCACCAGTGTGGCAGCACAGACCAGGAAGCCGTTCCACACTCGAATGGAGCTCCACAGCTCTCAGGAAGAAGCAAAGATGGCGCACAGAGCCAGGTATTTGAGCAAAAGGAGGGAGCGGTGGTGACAGGTAAGGAAGAAATCAAAAGAAGTAGAAAAAAGCAACACCAGCAGCCAACAAATGGCACACAGGGAGTCGGCCAGTGCAGGCAGGTGGAATCCAAGCAACCGGTGTTTCCAGCCAAGAGACTGTGGCCGTGGGAAGTAGAGGAGGCTAAGGGGGGGTGAAGAAAGGTGGGGGGTTGGAAAGTGTATATCGCTGTTTACTGGTTGCTCTGTCTCCCGCTGGAAGCTCCGTGAAGCTGTTTTCTCATACCCCCTATTTGCTGGTCTCTGATAGGAGTCCAAGATGGTGAAACCATGCTGCATTAGCTGATAGGGGACCTCTCCGTGTATGTCTCCTCACTTTCTGTTCTCTGTCAGTTTCTTATTCCATTTGGTGCTTGGCTGAGTTCTTTATCTCTTCATTTGATGTTTAGGATTTCAGGATTGCTGTTTTCTCTGTTTGGCTTAGTTTTTCGGATCTTTGCTGTGGAGGGATAGCGTGGTGCTTTTGCCTAGAGCTCCATGTTGCCAGATATCCACTGGGTCTTCCTCTTTCTCGCTGACCCTCTACTTAACCAACCATGATGTCCTCTAGGGACTGATCTCTCCTGATAACATGTCCAAAGTATATAAGATGAAGTCTAGCCATTCTTGCTTCTAAAAAGCTTTCTGGCTCTTTCAAAATAGATTGGTTTGTTCTCTTTGCAGTTCATGGTATATTAAATATTCTTTGCCAACACCATAATTCAAATGTGTCAATTCTTCTTCAATTTCCTTATTCATTGTCCAGCTTTCACATGCATATGAGGCCATTGAAAATACCATGACTTCAGTCAGGAGCATCTTAGTCTTCAAGGTGACATCTTTGCTTTTTAACACTTTAAAGAGGTATATTACAGTAGATTCTCCCAATGCAATGTGTTTTTTGATTTTTTGACTGCTGTTCCCATGAGTGTTGATTATGGATTCAAGTAAAATGAAATCTTTCACAAATTCAATCTTTTCTCCACTTATCATGATGTTGCTTATTGGTCCAGTTGTGAGGATTTTGGTTTTCTTTATGTTGAGGTGTAACCCATACTGAAGGCTGTGGTCTTTGATCTTCATCAGTAAGTGCTTCAAGTCCTCTTCACTTTCAGCTAGCAAGGTTGTGTCACCTGCATAATGCAAGTTGTTAATAAGTCTTCCTCCAATCCTGATGCCCCATTCTTCTTCATATATTTCAGCTTCTGAGATTATTTTCTCAGCATAGAGATTGTATAACATGGTGAAAAGATACAACCCTGACACACACCATTCCTGACTTTAAACCATGCAGTATCCCCTTGTTCTGTTTAAATGACTGCCTCTTGATCTACGTACAAGTTCCTCATGAGCACAATTAAGTGTTTTGGAATTCCCATTCTTCTCAATGTTATCCATAATTTGTTATGATCCACACAGTCGAATGCCTTTGCATAGTCAATAAAACACAGGTAAACATCTTTCTAGTAGTCTCTGCTTTTGACCATGATCCATCTAACATCAGCAGTGATATCCATCATTCCACGTCTTTTTCTGAATCTGGCTGGAATTTCTGGCTGTTCCTTGTCAATGTACTGCTGAAACTGCTTTTGAATTATCTTCAGCAAGATTTTACTTGCGTGTCATATTAATGATATTGTTCAATAATTTCCGAATTCAGTTGGATATCCTTTCTTTGGAATAGGCATAAATACGGATCTCTTCCCATAGGTTGGCCAGGTAGCTGTCTTCCAAATTTCTTGGCATAGACAAGTGCGCACTTCCAGTGCTGCATCCATTTATGGAAACATCTCAATAGATATTCAGTTGTTTCCTGGAGCCTTGTTTTTCGCCAGTATCTTCAGTGCAGCTTGGACATCTTCTTTCACTACTATCAGTTCCTGATCATATGCTACCTCCTGAAATGGTTGAATGTCGACTAGTTTTTTTTTGATATAGTGACTCTGTATTCCTTCCATCTTCTTTTGATGCTTCCTGAGTCATTTAATATTTTCCCCACAGAATCCTTCAATATTGCAACTCGAGGCTTCAATTTTTTCTTCAGTTCTTTCAGCTTGAGAATGCTGAGTATGTTCTTCCCTTTTGGTTTTCTAACTCCAGGTCTTTGCACATGTCATTATAATACTTTACTTTGTCTTCTAAAGCCACCATGTGAAATCTTTTGTTCAGCTCTTTTATTTCATCATTTCTTCCATTTGCTTTAGCTACTTGACTTTCAAGGGCAAGTTTTAGAGTCTCTTCTAACATCCATTCTGGTCTTTTCTTTCTTTCCTGTCTTTTTAATGACCTCTAGCTTTCTTCATGTATGATGTCCTTGATGTCATTCCACAGTTCATCTGCTCTTTGGTCATTAGTGTTCATTGCATCAAGTCTGTTCTTGAGATGGTCTCTAAATTCAGATGGTATATACTCAAAGTTGTACTTTGGCCCTCATGGACTTGTTCTAATTTTCTTCAGCTTCAACTTGAACTTGCATATGAGCAATTGAGGGTCTGTTCCCCAGTTGGCCCGTGGCCTTGTTCTGACTGACGATATTGAGCTTTTCCACTGTCTCTTTCTATAGATGTAGTCGGTTTGATTTCTATGTATTCCATCAGTGAAGTCCACGTGTATAGTTACCGTTTCTGTTGTTGAAAAAAGGTATTTGCAGTGAAGAAGTCTTTGGTCTTGCAAAATCTATCATACAATCTCTGGCATTGTTTCTGTCACCAAAGCCATATTTTCCAGCTACTGATCCTTCATCTTTGTTTCCAACTTCCGCATTCCAATCACCAGTAATTATCAATACATCTCAACTGCATATCTGATCAATTTTAGACTGCAGAAGTTGTTAAAAATCTTCAATTTCTTCATCTTTGGCCTTAGTGATTGGTGTGTAAATTTGAATAATAACCAATTTAACTGATCTTCCTTGCAGGTGTGTGGATGTTATCCTACCACTGACAGCATTGTAATTCAGGATAGATCTTGAAATGTTCTTTTTGATGATGAATGCAATGCCATTCTTCTTCAAGTTGTCATTCCCTGCATAGTAGACCATATGATTGTCTGATTCAAAATGGCCAATACCAGTCTGTTTCAGCTCACTAATATCTAGGATATTGATGTTTATATGTTCCATTTCATTTTTGATTACTTCCAATTTTCCTAGATTCATACTTTGTACATTCCATGTTCTGATTATTAATGGATGTTTGAGTTGTTTCTTCTCATTTTGGATCATGGCACATCAGCAAATGATGGTCCTAAAAGCTTGACTCCATCCGTGTCATTAAAGTTGACTCTACTTTGAGGAGGCAGCTCTTCCGCAGTCATCTTTTGAGTGCCTTCCAACATGAGGGTCTCATCTTCCAGCACTATATCAGACAATGTTCTGCTGTTACTCAGAACATTCTTTTCAGAAGTAGACTGCCGAGTCCTTCTGCCTAGTCTGTCTTTGTCTGGAAGCTCAGCTGAAACCTGTCCACCATGGGTGACCCTGCTGGTATTTGAATACCGGTGGCATAGCTTCCACATCACAGTAACACACAAGTACCCACAGTTTGTACTGACAAATGCATGTGGGAAATGTTAGCACCAGGTACTAGAAGAGATATCTATGATCAGAAGCTACATTACAACCAGTGGACCACTTGACAATTTCTCTACAAATGAGTACCAACAAAGTTGCTTCCCAGAAAGGAATAAGTGTGTATGGGCTTAGGCGGCAAGTATATGATCCCAAATACTGTGCTTCCCACACAGAACTTGTCATTCACAATGGAAGCCAATTTACAAGAACAAATGGTCAGAAATCAGTGATAGTGATTTTCAGGCAAGTATCCAGATGAATAGCCCAGAGATTACTAATATGGCGACCAAGGCATTGATGATTAGATTTACACAGAGGAGCTCAGTATTTAACCCTTTGTATTTATTCCATGAGAACCAAGCTGGCCTTGAGTAATGTTTATCTTGTCTTCCTAAAACACTACTATGTTTATTATACCTAAAAGAAATATTGCCTTTCATACATTCCTTTCTCCTTTTCTGCCTCTTCCCTAAATAGTTGCCTTTTAGTGCTGTAACAGTTATATCCTATGGCATAACCAGTAACTCGCATATGAAGTAAAAAAGGAATACTGTGAAAGGGGAGTACTTTGGTACAGTCAATTATTTTATTAAAGATCTATGCATGTTTGCAATCTTCTACATAATTGGTATTTTCAAGTAACAGGAAACTTTTTTCTTTTTTACAGTTGAGTATCTGGTTTCTACATGAAAGACTAAACTCATTCTTACAGCTAAACAGGAAACCCTGGTGGTGTAGTGGTTAAGAGTTTGGCTGCTAACCAAAAGGTTGGCAGTTCAAATCCACCAGGTGCTCCTTGGAAACCCTATGGGGCAGTTCTACTCCGTGCTGTAGTGTCGCTGTGAGTTGGAATCGAATCGATGGCAACAGATTTTTTGTTTTGTTTTTGTAGCTAAATGTGGTCTTTGCCAGCTAAGTTTGAGATGCAGTATTTTAGAAATTTACATATCAAAGTTTCTACAGTATTGTTTGCTAATTTTTAAATAAAGTCATGATCAGTGTGCATTTGTGATTACACGTGAACTCGTTCTCTTACCTAAGCCGACAAGATCTTCTCAGAGTGGTATTTCTAAAGGAGAGTGTACAAAATGGCCCTGCAGGCATTTAGGTCTGGGTGGTGAGTTTGCTCTTCCCGTTTGTGCCAATGTATCAATCTAGAATTGCTCTGTTTCCTACACTGTATTTATTGCTGCATATCTCAGCGTAAACTTATTTTATTTTTTATAACTAAATGTGTTTTTGAACATTAAAAAAAAAAAAAAAAGCTGGTTTACTCAGTGGTCCTAGAGAGAGTATAATAAAAAGTCAGTAATAACAAGGCCAGTAAGTGATAAGCTTCTAATGGTTTCATGTGGTTTGACACCAGATGTCAAGGGGAGGAGATCATACGAGGGTGTGGATCATAGAGAGTCACCACAAGATATGTCTGCCACACTTGAGAATAAAATAAAAATTCATAAAGCCACAAGAATTACATGAAGATCAAAGGAGGCCATACCCAGGGAAACACGATTTTGCAGAGAGTACACGGTTGGGAAGTCTTAGGAATATAGTTGATTAAGACGTAGTATTTGGCTAAAACTTTGCACAACTACTCAGAGTGATAGAAATTATTGAAAGTTAATATAAAAAGAAAAAAAATGAAACAACTATTATAAAAAGTAGCCTTTCTATTTCAGAAGATAAAGGGATAAATTGTAAAAACAAATATAGAGTGGAAGATAGAGCCTTTGAATATGAAAGAAGTGGGTTTCAATAGAGCCAGAGGATAAACATTTCCTCTAGCTTAATATGGCTAAGAAATTTTTTTTTAAGAGAAAAATTAGAAGCCAAAATCCAAACCAAAAATATATAATTTTCTATCTTCTTTAAAAATAAAATCAGGCTTTAGAAAACCATTTAATATACTATATACAGTTCAGATTTCAAAATGTAGGTTTGTTCAGTTGTTTTTAATTACTCTTTTTTGTTTTTATTATAGTCAAACTCCTTCCAGGTGGTGTTCCACCTGAATATAAACATACACTTGCAGAACAGAGTGTGGTTTTTAGTGGTAGGCCTGGAGGGGCTTTATTTGTGCCTGGACCTGCTTCATATTACATATCACTCCTCTGTTTCCCTTTGCAGCAAAACTTCTTTAAGATTCAGCTATGCCTGCTCTCTGCAATGGTCATCCCTTTCTTTTTTGCTCATCTAAGCCAAATCTTTACTTCACGCAAATTGTAGGCAACCTGTTCTGGCCCAAGTTACTAACCACATCTGCACTGCTAATCTAACATCAGTCCCAGTCTGCATCTTACTAGACTGTCAGCAGTATTTAACACACTTGATTACTCTTTCCTTCTTAAAATAAAAACTCGGTATCAGAGACACATACACTGCTGGGTTGCCTCCCACCTACCTCACTGGTCACTCATCTCAGTAGCCTTTGTTGGTTCCTCCTCGTCTAAGAAGCTTACTGTTGAAATACCGTCGTCCCATGCTTAATCACTGGGTCGTTTCTTTGTCTGTCTACACTCACTATCTTGGTGATCTTATTCAGTCTAATGCTCTAAAGTGCTGATGACTGCCAAATTTATATTTCCAGTTCCCAAAACTTAGGCCGTTCTCTGATTTGCATTTTACATGCCACCAATGCTCAACATTCAATTTCTTGCCTCCATATGTGTTCACACTGTCCCCTTTTCCTGGAAGAGGCCTAACCATCTCCCTAATCAGCATGTAAGACCATTCCCTGGTTACTGTTTCTCTGTGAAGTCTCTCAGCCTTCTCTCTGGTATAGATGACCCTTCTGGGGCTCTGATGGCATCCTTTCTTCTACTCTATCACAGCGCTTATCACACTGTACTATATTGCCTGTTTGTTCACTTCTGTTTCTTCCAACTAAATTGTGAAATATTTTTGTGAAAGCCTTGTTTTATTCAATTTTGTTTCCCGACAATCAGCAAGTTACCAACACATGTTGTTGTTAGGTGCCATTGAGTCGTCCTCCAACGCATGGTGACACCATGTACAATTGAACTAAACACTGCCCTGGACTGTTGTGATCCATAGGGTTTACACTGGCTCATTTTCAGAAGTAGATAGCCAGGCCTTTCTTCCTAGTTTGTCTTAGTTTGGAAGCTCCAGTGAAAGCTGTTTGGCATAACAGCAACACGCAAGTCTCCACTGACAGACAGGTGGTGGCTGTGCATGAGGTACATTGGCCAGGAATCGAACCCAGCTCTCCCACATGGAAGGTGAAAATCCACCATTGCCCCCAACCCAATGCATGGTATATGTAAGTAAATAATATTGCAACTGAATTGAATTAAATACCAGACTTGGGAGAGGTAAAATTTCATGAAAGTTTAGAAAATAACCCACTGCCTTCTAAATGCCAGCTCAAAGCAACCCTATAGGACAGAGTAGAACTGCCCCATAAAGTTTCCAAGGTTATAAATCTTGAAAGCAGACTGCCACGTCTTTCTCCCGTGGAATGGCTGGTGGGTTCAAACTGTGGTTGGCAGCGGACGCTTTGAACAATGCACCACCAGGGCTCCTCTGAATATTTAGAACCTGACAGCTCTTTCCCAGATAGAAAGCGAGTTATTTCCTACTTAGAAGTGGACTTTAGCAAAACAGATCAGCAAAATATTTCTGTAAAAAAAAAAAAAAAAGATTGTATTGATCTATCATGTCAATGAACTCTCAAGCAAGACCCTAGACTTTTGGGCTGAAAAGAATGAAAAAGCAATTTTATCTGGAAAAATGTGAAAGCAACTTTTACCAATTAATTAATCCCTTCGAAATATCTGACTTTGAATATAACAGTATCCTGATGGTCCCTTCCAGAAGCAGAGATTTTAAATTCTACCCCCACATATCAGAATTAAGCATTTCTTTATTCTGTCATTCATTAATTTAAGAGATATTTACCATGCACTAGACAATGAGCTAAATTTTGATAATACAGTATTGAACAAAATGGACACGGTGCCTATCTTCATGGAACTCACAACATTTGATCTACATACTTGCATATTTTTGGTTTTGTTCGTGTAAATGTTGGAGAATACACAACAGATATAACAACTTTACTTTTAGCACAATCGCTATGAAAACGCCTCTCTGACGACAGTTAGCCAGCAGTTTCTTAAAACTGGTTTTAGTTTAAGATAATAAACCATTACAAGTACCAGGATGAAGGTAAGTCTGCTGTATTGTTGAGTAGAGACATGTCTTTTGATCTCTGTACTGCTGCTGCACATCACAGTGGTTGGTGTATAGGCAGTGTTGAATATATGTTTGTTGAAATGACCCGTCATTCTATCTCTTAGAGTTTGAGAATACACATTCAATTTATGTAACAATAGTGGCAATCTATTTGTGTATAAATTGGAAAGAAATAGGTCTCAGACACAACTATATATATATTTTTTTAATATTTTATTGTACTTCAGGTGAAGGCTTACAGAACAAATAGTTTCTCATGAAACAGTAGTACACGTGTTGTTTTATGACATTGGTTAACAACCCCACAACATATTAACCCTCTAAATTCTCAACCTCTTTTTTTTTTTTTTTTTTTTGGTGAAAATACACATAGCCAAAGATACACCGTTTCAAAAATTTCTACATATGCAGTTCAGTGACATTGATTATGCCCTTCCAATTGTGCTGTTATTCTCACTTAAGATGAAGGCTTACAGAACAAAATAGTTTCTCATTTAACAGTTACTACAAATGTTGCCCTATGACAATGGTTAACAATCTCACAACACATCAACAATATCCTTACTCAACCTTGTGTTCCCTATCACCAGCTTCCTTGTCCCCTTCTGCCTTCTGGCCCTTGTCACTGGACCACTGTACCTAGTTAGTCTCAACTGGTTTTACAGGGCTGTCTACTCCCAGGCTGAACAGTGAACCTCGGAGGTAACTTCACCACTTAGCTAAAAGGGTGTCTGGGGGCCATACTCTCGAGGTTTCTCCAGTCTCCTTTAGGCCAGTAAATCCGGTCTTTTTTTTGGTGAGTTAGAATTATGCTCTACATCCTTCTCCAGCTCTGTCCAGAGCCCTCTGTTGTGATCCTGGTCAGAGCAGTCAGTGGTGGTAGCCGGGCACCATCTAGCTGTACTGGCCTCAGTCCGGTGGAGGCCTTGGTAGCTGTGGACAATTAGTCCTTCGGACTAATCTTTTCCTTGTATCCTGGTCTCTTCATTCTCCCTTGCTCCCGAAGGGATGAGACCAGTGGAGTATCTTAGATGGCCGCTCACAGGCTTTTAAGACCCCAGACACTACTCACCAAGGTAGAATGTAGAGCATTGTCTTTATAAGCTGTGTCATGCCAATTGAGCTAGATGTTCCCCGAGACCATGGTCCCCACAGCCCTGCGCCCAGCAATTCAGTCCCTCAGGGAGTTTGGATGTGTCTATGGGGCTTCCATGACCTTTCCTTGTACAGGTTGTGCTAATTTCCTCTGTATTGTGTACTGTCTCACCCTTCACCCAAGATACCACTTATCAATTGCCTGTTTAGTATTTTCCCCCCACCCCTCCCATCCCTGGTAACCAACAAAGATTGTTACATTTTGTGTGTGAACTTTTTCATGGGTTTTTACAATAGAGGTCTCATACAATATTTGTCCTTTTGTGATTGACTTATTTCACTCAGCATAATGCCCTCCAGTTTCATCCATGTTATGAGATGCTTCACAGATTCATTGATGTTCTTTCTCATTGCATAGTACTCCATTGTGTGTATGTACCATAGTTTATTTATCCATTCGTCTGAACAACTATATTTTATATCTAAGAAAAAATACTGATCGAAACATGTATTTTAGACTTAAGTTAAAACTTTTTCAGAGAGGTCAGTTACTTCATGTGACTCCTTTCCACATCTATTTAACTGAAATTAATGAGAGTTACCATTGTCTTGTTCATACCTAACAGTCAGTAAATATCTGTGGATTTTTTTTTTTCTCATTAAACAGTCAGTACACATATTGTTTTATGACATTGGCTAACAACACCACGACATGTCAACACTCTCCCTTCTCGACCTTGGAGGACCCTTTTTTTTTGGTGAAAATATACATAGCCAAAGTTACACCATTTAAAAAGCTTGTACATGTACAATTCAGTGACATTGATTACATTCTTCCAGTTGTGCTTCTATTCTCACTATCCTTTTCCAAATTATTCCATCACCATTATCTTCAACTCACTGCCCCCTAGGCTTCCCATCAAACCTGTATATATATTTTTTTAATTGTTGTAGTTTAAGTGAAAGTTTACAATTCAAGTTACTCTCTCATACAAACTTTTATACATACATTGTTAAGTGACCCTAATTGCTCTCCCTATACTATGACAGCACACTCTAATTTCCACCCCTGATTTCCCGTGTCCATTCAATGAGCTCCTAACCCTCTCTGCCTTCTCATCTCACCTCTGGACAGAAGCTGCCCATTTAGTCTCATGTATTTACTTGAGCTAAGAAGCATAATCTTCATGAATATAATTTTATGTGCCACAGTCCAGTCTAATCTTTGTCTGAAGAGTTGGACTTGGGAATTGTTTTAGTTCGGGGTTGACAGACAGTCCGGGGACCATGATTTCTGGGGTTCCTCCAATCTTAGTCAGACCATTAAGTCTGGTCTTTTTACTGGTATTTGAGTTCTGCATCCCACTTTTCTCCTGCTCCATAAGGGACTCTCTGTTGTGTTCCCTGTCAGGGCGGTTGTTGGTGGTAGCTGGGTACCATCCAGTTCTTCTGGTCTCGGGCTGCTGAAGTCTCTGGTCTATGTGACACTGTTTGTTTCCTGGGCTAATACTTTTGTGTCTTTGGTGTTCTTCATTCTCCTTTACTCCAGGTGTTTGGGATCAACTGATGCATCTGAGATGGCTGCTTGCTAGCTTTTAAGACCCCAGATGCCACTTATCAAAGTAGGATGCAGAAGATTTTCTTAACAAATTTTGTTATGCCAATTGACCTAGATGTCCCCTGAAAGCATGGTCCCCAGAACCCCACTCCTGCTACTCTGTCCCTCGAAGTGTTTGACTGTATTCCGGAAACTTCTTAGCTTTGGTTTAGTCCCATTGTGCTGACTTCCCCTGTAGTGTGTGCTGTCCTTCCCTTCACCTAAGATAATTCTTGTCTACTATTTAGTGAATAACCCTCACACTCCCTCCTTACCCTCACCCTCCCTCCCCACTCTCATAACCATCAAAGAATGTTTTCTTCTGTGTTTAAACCTTTTCTGGAGTTTTATAATAGTGGTCTTATACAATATTTGTCCTTCTGTGACTGACTAAATTCACTCAGTATAATGACCTCCAGCTTCCTCCATGTTATAAGATTTTTCACAGCTTCATCATTATTCTTTATTGCTGCATAGTATTCCATCGTGTGAATATACCATAATTTGTTTATCCATTGAGGGCACCTAGGTTGTTTCCATCTTTTTGCTATCGTGAACAGTGCTTCAATGAACATGGGTGTGCATATATCTATTTGTGTGACGGCTCTTATTTCTCTTGGATATATTCCAAGGAGTGGGATAGCTGGATTATATGGTACTTCTATTTCTAGCTTTTTAAGGAAGCATCAATCGGCTCCCAAAGTGATTGTACCATTTTAAATTCCCAACAACAGTGTATAAGTGTTCCAGTCTCTCCACAACCTCTCCAGCATTTATTATTTTGTGTTTTTTGGATAAATGCTAGCCTTGTTGGGGTGAGATGGTATCTCATTATAGTTTTGATTTGCATTTCTCTAATGGCTAATGATCGTGAGCATTTCTTCATGCGTCTGTTAACCACCTGAATGTCTTCTTTGGTGAAGTGCCTGTTCATATCCTTTGCCCATTTTTTAATCCGGTTATTTGTCTTTTTGTGGTCAAGGTTTTGCAGTATCTTGGAGATTTTAGAGATTAGATGCTGATCAGATTTGTTGTAGCCAAAATTTTTTTCCCAGTCTGTAGGTTGTCTTTTTACTCTTTTGGTGAAGTCTTTCGATGAGCATAAGTGTTTGATTTTTAGGAGCTCCCAGTTATCTAGTCTCTCTTCTGGTGCTTGTGCACGTTACTTATGGTTCATATTCTGTTTATGCCATGTATTAGGGCTCCTTGTTTTGTCCCTATTATTTCTTCCATG
>NW_004444055.1:4611296-4612910 GCF_000243295.1 Trichechus manatus latirostris | reverse complement strand
GTTCATGAGGTATATTGATCTCTAATTTTCTTTTTTTTTGTGATGTCTTAACCTGGTTTTGTTATCAGGGTTATGCTGGCTTCATAGAACGAGTTTGGGAGTATTCTATCCTTTTCTATGCTCTGAAATACCTTTAGTAATAGTGGTGTTAACTCTTCTCTGAAAGTTTGGTAGAATTCTCCAGTGAAGCCAACTGGGACAGAGCTTTTTGTTGTTGTTGTTGTGGGGAGTTTTTTAATTACCTTTTCAAACTCTTCCTTTATTATGGGTTTATTTAGTTGTGCTACCTCTGTTTGTGTTAGTTTGTGCAGGTAGTGAGTTTCTAAAAATTTGTCCATTTCCTGTAGGTTTTCAAATTTGTTAAAGTACAATTTTTCATAATGTTCTGTTATGATTCTTTTACTTTCAGTTGGGTCTCTTGTGATATCACTATCTCATTTCTTATACAGGTTATTTGTTTTTCTTTTGTCAGTTTGGCCAATGGTTTATCAATTTTGTTGATCTTTTCAAAGAATCAGCTTTTGTTCTTGTTAACTCTTTCAATTGTTCTTCTATTCTCTATTTTATTTAATTTTGCTCTACTTCTTATTATTTCCTTTCTTCTGATGCCTGAGGGCCTCTTTTCCTGTTCTCTTTCTACTTGTTCCAGTTGTAGAGTTAATGTTTTGATTTTGGCCTTTTCTTCTTTTTGGATGTGTGCATTTATTGGTATAAACTGACCTCTGAGCACTGCTTTTGCTTTGTCCCAAAGGTTCTGGTAGGCTGTGTTTTCATTCTCATTTGTTCTATGAATTTCTTTATTCCATCCTTAATTTTTTCTATAACCCAGTAGTTTTTTAGCAAGGTCTTTTTCAGTTTCCATGTGTTTGATTTTTTTTTCATTGCTTTTTCTGTTATTGATTACTATTTTTATGGCTTTATGATCAGAAAAGATGCTTTGTAATATTTCGATACTTTGAATTTTGTTAAGGCTTGCTTTATGACCTATATGTGGTCTATTCTGGAGAATGTTTCATGTGCATTGGAAAAAAAAGATACTTGGCTGCTGTTGGGTAGAGTGTTCAGTACATGTCTATGAGATCAAGTTGGTTAATTGTAGAGTTAAGATCTTCTGTGTCTTTGTTGAGCTTCTTTTTGGATGTTCCGTCCTTCACTGAAAGTGGTATGTTGAAGTCTCATATTACTACTGTGGAGCTGTCTATCTCTCTTTTCAATGCTGTCAGAGTATGTTTTATGTATTTTGGTGCCTGTCATTAGGTGCGTAAATATTTATTATAGTTATGTCCTCCTGGTGTATTGACCCTTTAATCGTTATATAGTGTCCTTCCTTATCTTTTGTGGTGGATTTTACTTTAAAGTCTATTTTGTCTGAGATTAATGTTGCCATTCCTGCTCTTTTTTGAGTGTTGTTTGCTTGATACATTTTTTTTCCATCCTGTGAGTTTTAGTTTGTTTGTTTCTTTAAGTCTAAGGTGTGTCTCTTGTAGGCAGCATATAGATGGATTGTGTTTTTTTATCCAGTCTGCCACTCTCTGTCTCTTTATTGGTGCATTTAGTCCATTTACATTCAGTGTAATTATTGATAGGTATGAGTTTAGTGCTGTCATTTCTATG
>NW_004444055.1:4548380-4610702 GCF_000243295.1 Trichechus manatus latirostris | reverse complement strand
TTGCTGTATTGACTATAAAATAAACTCCTGGGACTGAAGCTGAGGTTCGACTCCTCAGAGTGACCCTCCTGGCCCCACTTCTCTGTAAGAGTTGTGGCATTGGTTATTGTCTCCACTGCCCTGACAACCGTCGCAGCTGAGACATTATCTGATGTTATTGATTTTCTAACCGGAGGACTCCCTTTAGTATTTCTTGTAATTTTGGTTTGGTTTTCGCAAATTCCCTAAACCTCTGTTTATCTGGAAATGCCCTAATTTCTCCATCATATTTGAGAGACAGTGTGATGGTTAGGATTGTGTGTCAACTTGGCTGGGCCATGATTCTCCGTGTTTTAATGTAATCACTCCCATGATAGAATATACTGTGAGTAGCCAATCAGATGAAAGGGAGTCTCCTTGGGGGTGTGGCCTGCATCTGTATATAAGCAGATGTTCTGGCTTTTTGCTCTCTCTGGATCCTGCGGCTGCTTCCTGTCATCTCATCTTCCGTTTTTGGGACTTGAGCTGTCAGCTTATCTGCTGAACCTGAGATTCGTCAATCTGTACAGCCTGTGAGTGGGAGCCCTGCTCTCCAAACTTCTGATCTTGGGCTTGCCAGCTTCTGCAGCTGTGTGACTTGGGAGAGGCCTCTACCCTGATCCACTGACTTGGGACATTCTAGCCTCTACAATCGCATGAGCTGTTTCCTTGATATAATCTCTCTCTATATGTATATTTATATACTTTACTGGTTTTGCTTCTCTAGAGAACCCAGCCTAAGACAGACAGTTTTGCTGTATATATAATTCTTGGCTTGCAATTTGTTTCCTTCAAGTCTTTATATATCATCCAGTTGCCTTCTTGCCTGCATGGTTTCTGCTGAGTAGTCCAAGCACTAATTCTGACTTCCATTGCTTCAATTCTGCTCCTATGTCCTCCTGTCGAGTTCTCTAATACTGAAATTTTATTGTTAATCTTCTGGATTTCTGATTGCTGTCTCTCTATGTATTCTTGCAGCCTGTTAAATTTGTCATTAGGCTCTTGTGTAATCTTTTTAAGTTCCTCTATTGTGTGTTCTACGTTTTGCCTAATTTCCTTTCTGATGTCTTGAAGAGTTCTGTATATTAATCTTTTGTATTCTGCCTCCGGTAATTCCAAGAAATTTTCTTCCTCTGGACTATTTCTAGATTATTTTGGGAGCTTGCTGAAGTCATCATGGTCTGCCTCTTTATGTGATTTTATATTGATTGTTGTCTCCAAGCCATCAATAAGATATTATATTTATTTTGTTTGCTTACTGTGTCCTAGCTTCTTTTTTTGTTTTGTTTTGATATGCTCAAATAGGCTACTCATGTGAAGTAGTTCTGCCACCAGTGCCCCTGAAGCTCCAATGTCCTGCCACCAGGTGGCCAGAACTGCCACTAAGTATGTAAGCCCAGGAGTCCGCCCACTCCTCCTGTATGGGTTCAGCTCAGGTGTCCAGGTAGTCAGCCACCAAGTGTGTGGTGCAGGGTCTCACCTAGAGTCCTAGACAGACATCGGTGATTGTTGTAGGCACAGGCATCCAGCTGCAGCAGAAGAACACATGCCGAGCAAGCCAGGGGGCTGACGACCACCTCCAAGTGTCCAGGAGGAAGCGTATCTCTGTTTCCTAAAGCAAGCAGGTGGGTGGGTTTTGCAGCCAGATTATGAGCACCCAATGCTGTCGGCTGTAAGGACTAGGGGGAACCTCTTATTCTAAGGCCCGTATCACAGGTGGCTAGGTGGCATGGGTGGAGCCACCAGTCCTCAGGCTCCTGATGTGGGTAGGTGAAGACTCTGCTTAAAGGGCAGAGCAGTGTCAAATGTCATGAACCTGGCACTTCACAGCTGAAACAGTTGAAGTTAGACTTCAGTTATATACCCTGTTGTACTGTGGTAATGAGGGCCTACACTGTTGAAATAGACCCATACAAGTCTCTCCAGGGGGAAAGGCACCCGAAGTCTGTGGATCCCTTTTGCCTCTGCCTAAGCAAAGGAGGTGTGCCTACCCTGAGTTCCTGGCTTTGGGGAGGTGGCAGATTATTTTTTCCCCTTTTTGTTAATTTTTTCCCTCTCCAAGGTTGGGAGAATGTCTCAGGGCTCATGACAAGTCCTACTTTCGGTCCAGGGGACTTGGCAATTACTGAAGCTGGCCCTGGACCCAGTGCAGAGCCCACAGCAGGGAGGTAAATGGGAGACAGGTTTTTCCCTAAGGAGGGTATTTTTGATCTGCACAGTCAGCCAGATGCAAGTACATATCTTTCACTGATAGAGGGCTGCTTCTCACTGGTTCTAGATGGCCGATTAGACTCTCTGCCACTGGGTCTCTCCTGATGTGGAAAAGGCCTCCTGAGCACTGCTGCCTTCCTGCCTCACTGCTCACTCCCGAGCTGATCCAGGCTGAAGGGCTCAGGCTTCTGCCATGTCAGGTCTGGCAACTCTTCGCTACTTCTGAGCCATCTCTCCCTCCCCCTGCCACTCAGTCCAATTCCTCAACTTTGCCTTTGATGTTCAGGGCTCCTAGATTGTCATATATAATTGATTCACTTGTATTTTCAGGTCTTTGTTGTAAGAAAGACCGTTGGAAGTGTTTGACTACTCTGCCATCTTGGTCCCCCCTGAGGATTTTTTGTTCATAATTTTATCTAGGTGGTTTTTCAGTAGCATAGGCATTTTTTGAAGGCCTTTGACAATCAATAAAGTTTATGCTAACTTCTGATGTTTCAAGACTGAAGATGTCTTGATATTTCTTGAATCCACTCACTTCTTTCTTTCACTATCTCTCTCCTCTTCTAGGCCACCATCTTTCTACCATAGACAAATGAAATAAGCTCCTGTGTCTCCCTCCCACAGTACAGCCAACCAGTAACCAGTTGCCTTCAAGTTGATTCCAAGTCATGATGCCCTTGTGTGGTCTCAGATTAGAACTGTGTGTACTCCATGGTTTTTTCAATGTCTGATTTTTTTCTAAGTAGATTGCCAGGCTTTTTTTCCAAGGTGCCTCTGTGTACACTCCAATGTTTAACCTTTTTGTTAGCTGCCAAGGATGTTAACTGTTTGCTCCAAAGTGAGCTTTTAGGCATACAGATATTATCTGAATACTCATCTACATAAAATATTCATGACTTCCCATTGCACAAAAGATAAAATCCCAAATCCCTAACATTGCCCACAAGGTACTCAGAATCTCACCTCAGCCTCCTCTATTACCTCTTCTCTAAGTCTCTGCTCCTCATTCATTACCCTACAGGAAGCTTTTCCTCTTTCCTTTAAATTTTTCAATTTTCTTACCATCTCAGGGACTTTGCAAAATTTGGTTCCTTTCTTTAGAACACCGTCCCTTCCACTTTCTGCTTTATTAACCTGTACTTTTGGAGCTCCTGGGTGATGGACGTTAACAGAAAGTTTGAAGATTCAGGTTCACCCAGAGGTGCTTCAGAAGAAAGGCCCAATGATCTATTTTCAAAAAAATCAGCCATACAAAAGTCTATGGGGCACAGTCCTACTCTCATACACACAGGGTCGCCATAAATTGAGGTTTATCTGACAGCAAGTGGTAACCTGTACTTAGCCTTTAACATCAGCTCAATATCATGTCTTTTTGTATACCTTACCTTACCATTCCCTACCTCCAAATCTAAATTAGCTCTTTATAATACACTTCTGTAGCACACTTCATATTTCCTTCATAGAACTTATCTTAGATTGTAATTATTTAATTTTTCATGTACTTAATATTTACCTGCCCTTCTAGGTAATGTGGTATTATATCTCTAATTTCTAGTATAAAACCACTCTATAGAGAAATTCACATATTTTGCGTATGAATTGTTGGGGCAGAAAATAAGATTTGTGTCCTTGAAGGTGATAAGCAGTTCTAGAATATGACAGGTGCAAAGACAGAAACAGTTCTAACTGGCAGTTACCAACACTGTTGTTGTTGTTATTGGCTGCTGTTAAGTCAGCCCCCAACTTACAGAGGTCCCATACACAATGGAATGAAATGCTACCTGGCCCTGTGTCATCCCCATGGTCAGTTGCGAATTGGACCCTTGTGATTCATAGAGTTTTCCTCAGTTGAGTTTCAGAAACAGACCTTTCTTTCTCGTCCGTCTTAGTCTGGAAGTTCTGCTGAATACTGTTCAGCATCACAGCAGTGTGCAAGTATCCACTGACAGACTGGTGGTGGCTGTGCATAAAGTGCGCTGGCCAAGAATCAAACATGGATCTCCCACTTGAAGGGTGAGAATTCTACCACTGAACAACCAATGCTCCCTTACCAGCCCTAGGACGAAGCAAATATGAGTCGATGATAGGAAGAAAACTGCACATTAATTGGGAGAATCTTAAAAGTTCTACTTGAAATTTGTATATGATAAGACATTTAAAATAAGAATGATGAATATAAAAGAAATGTATAATCATGGCTAATAATTATTGAACACTTACTGTACTGAGCACTTTATATTTATTATTGCTATATCCTTTCGACAATCCTGTAAGATAGGTAGTATCTGACAGATGAGAATAATAAAGAGCTGAGAAGAGAATAACCTAAGTTTACACAGCCAGCAAGTGGCAAAGCTGGGGTTTGCAAACCTAAGCAGCCTCATTCCAGAGTAAGTGTTCTTAGCTAACATGCTATTGTGTTAATCTGAAAATCTAGAAGACCACAATCAAGAAAAAAAAATTAAATCCCCCATAATTTATGCAAATATGCTTTGAGGATTTGTTATGTACCAGTTCCAGGCACTCTTCCAGGCCCTGAGGAGTCATTGGTGATAGCAGACTTGATTACTGCTCTCATGAGTAGGGAAGACAGGCAATAAACACAAAAACAAATCAAGATAATTTCAAATAGTGATCTCTATGAATAAAACACAGCAGTCATTTCCGAGTAATGACTGGGGTGGGAGGATTGAGTTTAGGTAAGGTGATCAAGATCTCTGAGGAGAAGACTTTTGAGCTGAGATTTGAACGACAGGAAGCTTCATTCAAATAAAGATACTGAAAGAAGTGGGTTTGCAGGCAGAGCTCTGGCAAAGGCGGAAAGGCAGGAAAATTCAGAGTCCTGAAAGAAGGCAGTGTGACTAGCGGAGGTGTGTGTGAGGAGAGAATGCATAAAATACTAGATCAGAGAGACAGGCAAGGGTAAACTACATAGAGTCCTAACGAGCTTGGTGGTGGGGTTCCCTGGGAGGCACAAATGGTTTATGCTTGACTGTTAACTGAAAAGTTGGTGGTTCAAAGCCACCCAATGCACTAAAGACCTCAGTTCTATTCTGTAATACATGGGGCCTCTGTGATGTAGAATTCGCCCTATAGCAATGGGTTTATTTATTTTTTGGGGGGGGCTGGTTATTGCTAGCTGCCTTCAAGTGGGCTCCAACTCGTGGTGACATCATGTACAAGAGAATGAAATGTTGCTCTGTCTTGAACCATCTTCACAATCATTGTATGCTTGAGTGCATTATTGCAGCCACTGTGTATCTTGAGTGGCTTCCAAACTAGGGCACACATTTCCAGCACTATATTGGACAATACTCTGTTGTGATCCATAGGGTTTTCATTGGCTATTTTTTTGTAAGTAGATTGCCAGGCCTTTCTTCCTTGTCTGTCTTAGTTTGGAAGTTCTGCTGATACTTGTTCACCGTGTGTAAAACCCTGCTGGTATTTGAAATGCTGGTGGCAATGCTTCCAGCCTCATAGCAACACACAAGCCACCACAGTATGACTGACTGATGGGCCTGGAAAGTTTGGTAAGAAGTATGAATTAAATTCTAAATTTCTTGAGAAGGTTATCTAGTTTAAGGCAGAAAAGTCACAGGATCTGATTTCAGTTCCAATTATGGGTGGTGCATAATGTTAAGTGCTAGACTACTAACCAATAAGTTGTCAGTTCAAATCCACCCACAGAAGCCTCCAAAGTAAGGCCTGGAAATCTGCTTCCAAAAGGTCATGGTGTTGAAAATCCTATGGAGCAGTTCTATTCTGCACACATGGGCTCATCATGAGTTGGAATCAACTCCATGGCAACTGACAACAACAATAACCAGTGATACAGGAGTCCCTGGGTGGCATAAATGGTTACGTTCTCAACTACTAACTGAAAGTCTGGGGTTTGAATCCACCCAGAGGCATCTTGGAAGAAAGGCCTTCCTTTATGAAAACCCTATAGAGCACAGTTGTACTCTTCAACACATGGGGTCACCATGAGTTGGAATTGACTCCATGGTAACTTTTTTTTTTTTAATTCAGTCATATAATCTCCTTTGGTAAAATTATGTTGTGTTATAACTTTTAAAATATTGAATATCATTTCATCAATCTTTTATCTAAAGATGAAATTGATTATTGGTTGTCTCTAGGCAATTAGTCATTAGTCCCAGGAGGAACTTCTCTTGGGAGAATCAAAGTCCTTGTAACTTGCCAAGATCCTGAGGATTGTGCTTAATGAAGTCAATCATAAACAATGATGCAGATATTGTTAAAAAATTAGGTGAGTACGAATATCTAAGTAAGTAATAAAATAATAACTGCATTTTGGACAAAATTATTGTTTCCTTTCCATGCATAATGATTCTGCATTGATAAAAGTCCTGTGACTTTTCCAGGTTCTCGGGTACATACTCTGTTGAACTTTATCTGAAACTATATTTGATCTCCAGCCATAGAAGCTACTGTTGTTAGACACATTTTGATAAACTTTATAATAAAAGACAACTGTTCTACCGTGGAAGGAAAAGTAGCCTTTAATTTAGAAATGGAAGAAAAGAGAATTCTCTAGATTTCTTATTTTACATTTTCTTTCAGTTAATGAAAAAAATGACAGATTTCCCTTGAAGTTATGAAACAGCTAAAAATGGAAAGCAACATTAGCTAAAAAATGGAAAGCAACATCAGCTAATGCAATAAAATATAATCTATGATTAATTATTGAGCACGCATTCCTGAAATAGGCACTACTGGAGGTTAGTGACAAAAGCAACTTGACTGGGTGAGAAAATTGAATTACCAGGCATAAGCTCCCTCCAGTGTCATGACTCAAACTTGACTATAATAATAATATAATAGGCATCATTTATTAAATGCATGTTATGTGTCCAGCGCTGTGATGTAATTTGCATATATTATCACATTTGTTCTTTGTAAGAGTCCTTTGAAGGATATATCATTACCTGTATTTTGTAGATGAGGAAACTGGGGCTTACCCAGTTCAGGTCACTTGCCCATGTTCTCACCTCTATTAAATGCCAGAGTTAGAATTCAAACTGAGACTGTGTGATTTGAAAGCTTATGCACCCAACCACTACACTTACTGGTTCCTTTCTACGATAGACTTTCTGCCTGTTTCTAACCTAATGATTCTCTGGTCTGTAGCCACTGTTGATTCTACATATTCCTGAATTTCAGTATTTTCACCTGTTTTATGGAGAAACTCAAGCAAGCACAGTTCTTTACAGAATGATTGGGTAATTAATAATCAACATGTTGTTTGTTCTGAAATTAAACTTCTTGGTTTTGAATACCAGCTCTACTTAAATATTTGTTTTATGACCTTTACCCCTTTAGCCTTCAGTTTCCATTGCATCTCTTCTTTGTATTCTCATTTCAAAAGTAGAAATCATTCTGTTTTCTTTAATGATGGCAAATGATATGATCTCAATTTTAATCCACTTCATGAAAACAATTTTCTTGTGAGTATTTAATATGGTTTTCTTTTTCTGCTACTTTCTTCTGATTCCTGTAGCATATTTGCTTTCAAGTAAATATATATTTTCAGTACCATTTATTTGAAGGGGTTCAGGATGAGGAAAAACCAGAATCTGTCTGAATTTTCATTAGACTCAAAATTTTGGGTGAAAGTTTGTTTAGTCTATACTTTTCTCCAGCCAATGGGGCTAGACTGCTATGGTATTTTTCTAATAAAAAATGTATCTTCTCTTTTGCTGCCAGGAAGACAGACTACTTTCTTCAACTATGGCTTGCCATCCTCTGCTTCTTAAAACAGAACTGGAATTATGAGAGCTTGTGCTGCTGGTGGGTATACATTCACTGCTGATGCTGCAAACACACGATTTAGGCTTTTGCTTCAGAAAGTGATTCTAGAAACATACTCTTTGTTATTCTGTGGTCTGTAGCTGCCTCATTCTCAGTCACACCCCTGTTCCATTGCCACTGCTCCTGGAAGCTTCCCTCCTATTCCAGAATTTGGGGCTCCAGTTATCTCCTGGTTTTAGTGGAAGCATGTTTTATACTTTTGTTTATGGGCCTCCTTGATGCTCTGAAATATTTACAAGAAAAAAAAAGAGAGATGATAAACTTCAGCTGCCATCTTCAAAACTGACAGTAGAGTTTTTAAAGAAATTTTTTCCTTATAAAAATACCATGTCAGCATCTTTCCTCCTACCTTATTATATATACATATGTAATAAATAAGTATAAGTTATATATATGTGTGTATATATATATATACACACACACATTAAAAAAAAGTTGCTGTCAAGTTGATTTGGACTCATAGTGACCCTATAGGACACAGTAGAACTACTTCATAAAGTTTCTAAGGAGTACCTGGTGGATTCAAACTACAGACTCTTTGGTTAGCAGCCGAGCTGTTACCACTGTGCCACCAGGGCTCCATATATATGCATATTATATATAAATTATTTATACATATATACATATTGTATATTAATTATATATGTGTATATGTAATTTTAGTTATATTTTAAAATCTTCTTAGTCAATGAAATTCAAATATCTAAAAACAACTGAAGAAGACAGTTTATGGGAACCTTTCCAGTGTTAATTTTTTTTTTTCCCAGTGGCGGGGACTGTTTCCTTTCCCACCAGTAGTGGGGATAGATGACTACAAGCTGCCATTTGTCATAACAAAGATGCTTTTTTGGGGGCAGATCCATGGCTTGTTGAAGAATTCCTTCTGCTAGGCCTCTGCAAGCTCAAAGGCTGATGTTTACCCTGGCAGCGTCTACAGTCAAGGGACAGTGTTGCTATTGTTTGTCTGATACAATCCCTGGCAGAAGTATAGTTATATTTATTTGAAGTAGCAGAACAAAGCTTCTTTACCAGTGTACACAAACTGCTAGAGCTTTTAATCAATTAGTTAATTACATGTGGATATTTTGGGTGTTTTAGGATGTGTGCGTGTGTACATATGCATACTGATGGTCACTAGGTCCCTTTGACATTAGATTTTATAGATTATAAAGTATGCATTACATACTTTAGCATAATGTATGAAAGTCTATGTTTACAAGCATCAATTGACAAAAGAATTTATTTGTGGGTGACTTAAATGACAAACTTCCCCAGTGCATTTTATGAGTCGATTTTTCCCCTCCAAGAAAAGATTTATCAGCAAAAATTTAGGTACATACCAGTTGTATCCTGAATGGTACACATACACACGCATATATGTTTGAGTTCCTCTAGTACCTAAGAAACTCTCTAGTACTATTCACAGCTAACCGTTTGATAATAGAAGCCAAGTTACTTCTGAGGTGAGCTAAAAACAATCAGATCATGTACAAAAGAGTTGCCTTTCTTAGCTTTCAAATTATTTCATTAATGATGACAGTGTATAACTGATCCAGGAAGACTATGCTTACCTCTTGTTAAATGGACAGTGACACATTAAAAAGATGCTTAAAGCGGGATGATGCCTTCTGCTGGCTTTATGGCCAATGCCTTTCTGTAACCACAAGAGACGAGGGATGATCTTAGTTTTGCTAAGCATCCAGAAACTGAATGCTCCTGGTTCACTCATATACTCAGATATTCTGCAAGACTGACCCACAGTAAGCCAATTTTCAAAGACTTTCTCCACAAACTTGCCCAACAATTTGCAATGAACAATGGAATGAGCAATGTACTTTTCCTAAGACCAGAATACTAATATCTGTTCTCCTGGACATGTCTTTCACAGTATCAAGGGGAAAGTCAAGGAAAGAAAAATTGTATTTGCTGAGAACCTACTATGTTCCTGTCACTTTTGTATGTTTTATCTCATTGAATCCTCAAGCAATTAATACAGGGTAGAGCAGAATTCAGTTGGTATGCGTTAAACGGCCCGTGTTGTTTCCATTCCACTATTGTCTCAAGAGAAATAGAATTATTATCTGAAGATTTTGGGTAAAAGTAGGAATAGAACAAATGGATCCAGATGATCTTGAGGGATGATACAACCAGCGTCTATAAAATCCCTGTGGGCTTCTCTATGTCCTAAGCTTTTGTAATCAACATAATCGTAATTGAGTCCGGAGCTTTTTCATTTATTAAATCGCACGTTAACACAAAGCCCCTGTTATATCCTGTGACTTTCTTTCCTTGGCTACACTCACGGACTAAGATGGCTTTCTTTTCCTTTATAAACACTATTCTATCCTTTGCAAACTTTATCTACTAAAGAATGCCTCTGGAGTGAGTTATGCTCAGCCCAGGATCTCCATATTTATTTGTTTCCCTGAAAACTAACACATGGGTGTTTTAATTTTCAATTTCAGTCTGGGAGGGGTGGATTGGTCCTTTCTTACCTGCTGGTTTTGCTACTCATCCTGCTATCACTCAACTCAAGTTTCTCTGATATAATATAGGGTTGTTCTGGTTAAATATACACTCTTTATTCTTGAGAAAATCTTCTTCCTTGTAATCTAAACCATGTTTGCCCTGTTTACAAGTTCTCATCTATGCAACCATCCCTGATGCCCAAAGGTGGGCTCAAGGTCACTTTGATCCCCTTCCGTGGTTGCAAGGCTAATCAAGGTCTCTTTCCCAAGAATGTAGAATCTTGAATGGAAAGGCAACATTAATTCACCTAATGCCAGCTCTTTAGAGAAAAGTTTTACAAACTTCCATTGCTGAGACCCCCTGAACTATCCTAGTTTATACCTTTCCAGAGATTTAGGTCAGAATTTGCTCGAATTCTATAAGTTATCTAAGTCTGCTTCCAATATGTCCCTTTTTGGGGTTTAAGTTAGCCAAAGTCTCTTTTGATTACTTACAACCAAATATGTCTAAAATAATACAACAACTATTTCCTAGTATGATTTCCTATCCAACTAAATGAGCTGAATAACAGAAAGAAAACCTCCTATCATTTTTACTTTTCTCTCTTAAATCCCTAAGCCGCTAATTTCATGGTACATTTACCCCGGCCCCTATTTTGATTCAGGGACCAAAGTCTCTCTCAAGGACACCCCAAATCCCGAATGGTAGCTCTGATGATGCTGTCCCTAGTACTGCCCACAATTGGAAAGGACCTAGGGAAAGAAGAGACACTTCCTATCTCTCTTTGACTCTGCCCAGAAGACTAAGCTTCCTCAGACCCTGTCATAGTTTACAGAGGATGAAAGATGGTGAAATGTTCATATACTTTCTGAGTCATTTCATTTTATTGGCAAGGATTAAATGCAACCCTGCCTGTGGAGAAAAGTTTAAGGATAAAACGTATGGAAAATTTTATTCAATTATTCCCCAATCTCTTAAAAAAAAAAAAAAAAAAAAAGCAGGCACCTCATCATTACATCATGCCTGCTGTTTAACAGCAGTGAGTTGTAAAGATATACATTGACCTTAGCCCAGTCAATAATAAGGTTCTAAACCGCCTCTCAGCCTATTGCATTCGAACAGATGGCCCATACTATTCACATTGCATCGATTTGATAAGTTTTCATTTCAGAGTATGACTTTTCCCTTAACCTATCTGTGGACATACACTCTAAATATATACCCTTATGCTCTCTAGCTCTCGGCTCTGTGGTTTTTCTCGCTGATGCCATTTCCAGGCAGTTCTTTTCCCTGCTGCAGGTAAAATGGCTGCCAGAGGCTCCAGGTTTATATTCTCATAGTTAAGATTGACACAAGAGATAACATTTTCTGATATCAATAGTTTAATCAACATCCTGGGCTTGAAGCTCATTGTCCCAGATAGGGTTATGTGCCCATCTCTGAATCACTGTTGCCAATGACACTGAATATACTGATGGATTTAGGCTTACCCCATATGACGTTTGAAACCCTGGTGACGTAGTGCTTAAGAGCTACAGCTGCTAACCAAAAAGTCGACAGTTTGAATCCACCAGGTGCTCCTTGGAAACTCTATGGGGCTATCTACTCTGTCCTATAGGGTTGCTATGAGTAGGAATCGACTCAATGGCAGTAGGTTTGGTTTTAGTGGCTTTTTTCATAGGACCTTCCCAGGAGTTGGGGTTTGGTTCATTTTAATTCATATCTCATGAACTGAGAGTGGGAGATATTGCTGCCAGAAGAAGAGAAATTGCACTTGAGCAAAAATAAATTAATTAATTAAAAAACAGAGAGAGAGAATAGTTAGAGGGGAGATGATAGTTGGGGAGAGTTCTTTATTTTAGAGGAAAAATGTTTCTCACATACCAAGTGAAATTCTGAGGATATTTACCCTCTGAAGCATTATTTTTCATGGCAGTTAAAATTGTTTCAGTTAATAGTATGTTGATGTTTGTTATGTATATATCTGTATGTACATAATGTATGTCTATGTATAATTAATTTACCTATTATTTTAATTATTTAATAATCTACCTAATTACTTTAGTGTAAGCCTTGTACGTTTCTTAGTTTTTAGTCCATTCTTATAACTCAGATACATTGTGCATGAATTATTTTCATCCAACCTAAGAAATCATCAATGGATGTAACAGCATTATGATTTACATGACCTGTGTTTTGAATTTGTAATTTCAAAATGATTATTTATAATTTAGCCTATTTATAAATGAGGTATACACTCAAATATGTACTAAATACAAATGCACATATGTATATATACATATTATGTAATTCTACATGTTTATACATGTACATATGTGTATATGCCCTTTTTTGTGTGTGTGTGTGGTCAAAGAAACAAAATTATGGGCAGCTACCTGGGGGAAATGTTTGGTGTTCCATTTCCACATGGGTCACACTTGTAAACCATTGCCTGGCTAAATCAGCCTCTCAGCTCCATCTCTGAATGTTTTGTTTACCTGCAGCTAAACAGATTAAGAATCTACCAGACATATCTTTATGCTCTCATTAATTTGTTTCACAGTCATTGTTTCACTCACATGTCAAGCAATCCTGAGAGATTTTTAGGACCGCCCCTTCCAGGAAACCAACTTCTATTTCAGCTTTTGTGTCACCTATTTCAAAAATACATTTTCTCCAGAGATGAGGAACGATGAATTCATTTCTTCCCCCCACTTCCTGGAAGAATTATACTTACTTCTTCTCTCTTCTCATAAATCTACAGAGTGATTGAACTGCTTTCCCCTACCTTCGGAGCTTATCTCAAAATCCCATTTGTTTTAGGAAGCCTTCTCTGAGGAGTATCTCTCAAAGATACTACATATCCCACGGTGAGCTCATTTGGTTGCCTGCAAGCCAATAGGAATTTCTTGAGGGCCTATCTCTTTTTCTGTTCAGTATTCAATCCTCAATCGTGAAATCACTGTTGCCCAATAGAAATTCATCAAAGAGGAATTTAAATAAAAAGGCAAAAAGAAGTGTAAGTAACCTTACTAACCCTAGTATTCTTTAGCCTAAGGAATTACCCTTAGGATCCTTATTCACTCCGATATTCTCAAAATTTTGTTTTCTACCAAGGAAGAGGACAGTGGGCCAATTCCTGATGCTGAGCTGAATGTAGTATTTGAATTGAGAGGACATCAACTGCATAGATTATTTCCCCCTCCAGAACACAGAGACAAAGATATCATTCTTTTGCTTTCTCTAACCCTATGGATACCAAAAGAAGTGTGAGGCAAACTTTCATCCAGTCCCGTGAGGGTTCTCTCAGATTTGGTTTCAATCTTAATTTTTTGCTGGTGACCACCAAGTTTGATTTAATCTGAATATTGCTCTCAGTTGCAAACCTTCACTTCTGGCTTGTTGTGTGTTCACGGGCTCTGTCATTAACCAGACAAGTCACATCAAGCCAAAACAAGTCACATTTCCTTGAGCACCTGCACCCATACAATATGCTCTTCTGCTGTGACCCTGTGCGGGGAGTGATTTTAATGTTCGTTAGTGCAGGCTCCGCCAAGTCCCTACAATTGAAAAAGAACAGTTGGGTAAAGGAGCTGTGGGGTTTTTTAACCATCCATCAGCTTTAAATCTCATTTTTCAAAATTCAGAAAAGGAAAGTGAAACTGCAATATTCATTATCATTTCTAATTAATGAATAGAAAACATCAAAATAAACATAAAAACACCTGGAATTGGTCATTTGGCTAACTCCATCAAAAACTCCTTTGAACTCGGTTTTTCCTCACATCTGGTTACTTTAGAAATTTTGGAGAAAGGACAGGATGGGGAAGATTGAGAGAATTTTCTGGATAAGTTATTTGTACATTTTATCATCGAGAGAAAAATCTCCCATTTTATTAAAAATCTACTACTTTAAATATAGACATTTTCTTCTCATCCATTTATACTTATAATATTTGCATTTTTAATCTTAGCTAAGGGAAGAAAAGAATAAATACGTTGTACATACTAATATGCATGTACTTACAGATACACAAGTTTAATATTTTTCCCTGTTAGAAATACTTTAAATGTTGAAATTTACAAATACTTTAAATGTTGAAATTTACAAATATGTATGATATCAAGAACTTGCTTTGTGCATAGCTATGTCAGACACAGAATCCGACGCGATCTTATAATTGAAAATGATGAGAAGCAAATCATATACTGAGAAAAACAGGAACATTTATGACTTCTAACACTACCACTATCTCTATTATATTACAGCATTCACAAACATTTGCACTTAATGTTAGACAAATTCAGTGAAAGAAATAGGGCTGGCATTATTTTTAACTCCATTTTACAGATGTGGAAACTAGATTGACTTGCCCAAGGCCCTGCGGTTAGGAAGTGGTGGAGACAGGATGCAGAAGCATATCTTCTGAAAGAAAATTCTATGCTTTTTCCATAATACCACACAACTGCATAATAACAATACCAGATCACCAAGTGCTTAAAGTGACACCAAGAATAAGTGCTGTGACTATTCGGAGGTGAGAAAAAAATCAGTGTGGGCTAAGTGAGTAGAAGAGGCAGGCAGGATTTAAAGAGGCCCTCACTCTCAAGCACAGTCCCATGACACTGCAGTGAGTGCCAATGGGTCTGGATGACGGGTAGATGTGGCTGTTGTTGTTAGTTGCTGTCAAGTTGGTCCTGACTCATGGTGACCCCCCGTACAACAGAATGAAACACTGCCTGGTCCCACACCATCCCCATGATCATAGGCATGTCGAGTCAATAGTTGCCTTCCAACCTAGGGGTCTCATCTTGTAGCCCTGTATCAGATAATATGATGTTGTAACCCATAGGGTTTTCACTGACTACTTTTTGGAGGTAGATCACCAGTTCTCTCCTCCTAATCTACCTTACTCTGGAAGCTGCAATGAAACCTATCCACAGCCATGGGCGACCTTACTGCTATTTGAAATACCACTGGCATAGCTTCCAGCATCATAGCAACATGTCATCATAGTATGACATATACGTCGTAGTATGACAAACTGACAGAGGGGTGGTGGAAATGTGCACAGAGAATACAAAGAGAAAGAACATCCCAGGGACAAGGCACACACAAAGCATGGGACTGAATGGAGAGCAGATAAACCAGCTTAAATGGAATGTAGGATTCAAATAGAGCAGACCATTGCTCAAATAGTGGAAAATAGGATTGAAAAAGTAAGTTTAGGTCAGATTGTAGCAGCTCTTGAATATAGACGAAGATTTTAATCTAGAAGATTTTAATCTATCCAAAATAATTTTCTGTTGTGAAGGAAATATTCTATATCTGTGCTGTCCAAAGGAGCCCTGGTGGAGGAGTGGTTAAAGCACTCAGCTGCTAACCAAAAGTTTGGCGGTTTTAACCCACTAGCTGCCCTGAGGGAGAAAGATGTGGCAGTCTGCTTCCATAAATATTACAGCCTTGGAAACACTATGGGGCAGTTCTACTCTCTGTGCTGTAGGGTTGCTATGAGTTAGAATTGACTCAACAGCAGTAGGTTTTTTTGGTTTGGGTGCTGTCCAGAATGGTAGCCACTAGCCGCATATGACTATTGAGCCCTTGAAATGTGGCTAGTGTACAAGAACTTATTTTTTAATTCAATTTTATTTTAATTAATTTAAATTTAAATAGCCACCTGTGGCTAATGTCGTCTGTATTAGCACAGATTCTAGATCCTTCTCAGAGGAGGGTCATAAAATACTTTCATTTGGGAGTGGTCAAAAGAAGCTTGTGTGTTGGGAAATTAAAGTGACTGCATTAGATTTTTCTTCTAAGATTCATAGAGAACAGCTTGATTGAGATTATTTATATCAATTCAGATTTAAATGGGCAAGGGGTTATAGTAAAAGTAGAAATGAGGTAAATGATGAAGAAGCTGTTTATAGGACTCAAGAGTACTTACCAAATGTAAGACACACATCAATATTCCTTCTTCAGTGCCTAAGAGACAATGAAATAATTTAAAAAAAAAAGATTAATAAGTACAGGTAGCTGGTTTAGAGGTAAAGTCAATTTTATCTTTTCAAAGCATCCTCAAAGGATCTTGAGGAGAATCCATCAAAAGTCAATGAAAGCAGTGTATCAACTTTAGAGTGCTTTACAAATGTAAGCGATAATGAATTTAAGGTATCTAGTTGGAACTGTGTAAGGAGCCCTGGTGGCACAGTGGTTAAATGGCTCAGCTGCTAACCAAAAAGTTGGCAGTTAGAAACCACCAGCTGCTCCCTGGGAGAAAGACATGGCAATCTGCTTCTGTAAAAATTTGCGGCCTTGGAAACCCTATGGGGCAATTATACTCTGTCCTATAGGGTCGCTATGAGTCCAAATTAATTTGATGGTAGTGGGTTTGGGTTTTTGGTTTGGTTGGAACTGTCTAGGAGACAGTATGTGGTAAAAGCTGGTCAGGAGCAGAGTTATAATTCCAAACCAGACTTTCCTTACTTCAAGAAGAATGTTTACTTAACTGCATCATCATTGTCTGTACTCTAAAAGAACATGAGACAAACCAAAGAGGGGACCCTACAAGCGAAGCAAGCTCAGCTCACAACCAATGGACAAACATAAATCAAGTCCTGAGGCTGCAACTTCTATATCATGATTGTCATCAATTAATTTTTAAGTCTATGACTGAGTGACATTTTGCCATATTTCCTTGTGGTTTAAATTCAGTTATCATTGGTTGAACAGTGGCTTTGTACAAGGCACTGAACCAGGCAATGCCATAGCTATAGAGAATGAGTCTCTGTCCTGAAGGAGTCTACAATCTTAACTGTTCCTCAAGGCAGGAACACAAATAACTGTACTACAGTGAAGAACGTGTTGAGGTACACTGTTCTATTTGCGTTCAACTGAAGGAACAAGAGATGATATTTCATGAAGGAAGGCAGGAATGGATTTATGAAATAAATGATAATTTTACAAGTTGTCTTAGGAGGATAGTTAAGGCACTTTCAAAGCTAGACAAAGGGTCAAGGATATTCTAAGTAGTGGATTAATTATGAACCTCATTATTGGAGAAGAACTGTGAAGTGAGTTTGAGAAAACTTAGTCTCCTTTTGAAGTCTAAGATGATAGTACATGTTGTAGTCATACTGTAGGAGTCTTTAAGGTTATATATATATTCATTCAACAAATAAGTATTGAACATCTGCTAAATAATGACTATTTTCTTGCATTCTGAGGGAAACAGTGATGAGTAAGACACACAAGTTCTCTATCATTATGCACGTTAGATTTTTGTAAGAGACAAAATAAATAATTAACTAGTTTTAGTTGTGGTAAGTTCTGTTAGGAAAATAAAGATGTTCATATGTATAACAGAGTAGCCTGGCACCTTCTAAGCAGTCAAGAAATAGCATTTAACCTGGAACCTGAAAGATATGTGTATATTAATTGGTTATAGAAGGTTTAAGGTATTGGTGAAAGGAAGGGATAACACAAGGATTGTTCCAAGCAGAGGGAACAGCACATTCAAAGGTCCTGGGGCAGGAATAAGCTTGCTTAGGTCAGGACCTGAAAGAAAATCTATTGGCTGGGGTGTGGTAGTGAGGGGTTGGCTGGTGAGATATGAGGATGAGGAAACAGGTCGGCCAGATCATGCAAGACCTGTGGACCACTTAAAGTGTTTTTACCTTTATTCTAAGAGCAATGGGAAGCGATCACATTGGGGATGCTATATCAAATAAAGTTTTTATTTGCAAACATTGCATTCTGCTTTAACTAGTTTCAACAGAAAACTTGTTGAAGATATGAACATCTTTAACCAGAAATCCTATAAAAGATATGAAGTAGTTTATAAAGAAAGAAAAATGATTAGAGGATTTTAGGATAAAATAATTAGACTACATAGCCAGGAGCTACAGAGTTGATCTATTATAGACCCTATGCCACAAGTGCTGCTTCAGATTTGATTACTGATGTTGGCTACAGGATTCTACCGAAACTTCACCTGGAGCTGTCTCTGAAATTTGAAAGCCTGTCTACCATGTTCTTCCTCCTCCCCAAATGAATCTTTCTTTTTTATGCCATTGTCTTCTAATTAAAATCTCCAGGGGTAAGTCTGACAGGTCACATATCTTCTGAAACTTTGACGAAACATGTACTTTTAAGATTTGACTTTCCTCAAATTAAATAAAGGAAAAAAAAAGAATGTCCTGGGTAACCAAAAGAACGTAAATGTCCATATAACGGTTGTACTTAGTTTTGTTGCTAGTTGCCTTTGAATTGCCACTGACTCTTGACGATCTTACGTATAATAGAAGGAAACATTGCCCAGTCCTGTGCCATCTTCATGATTGTTGGTACATTTGAGTCCATTGCTGCGGATATTATGTCAATTCTTCTCTTTGAGGGTTTCCCTCATTTTAGCTGACCATCTGCTTTACCAAGCCTTAATTTTGTAGTACTTATTATTTTTTAAAAAGAGACCCATGATTAGAGCTGTATTTTAGGAAAATAAATCTGGAAGTCATGTGTAAGCTAATGGATATGCAGGGGAAATCTGTTAGGAGGCTTCTTTGATAGTTTAAGGAAGCAGTAAATGTCTGAACTAAAGGATCAGCAGTAGAAAAAACGTGACATATATGAGAAACATTATGGGCAAGAGTATCTACATCCCACTTTTAAAGTGGAAAGATCATTCATAACTCCAAGATTTCAAGCTTGGATGGCAATGAGAATAGGAGCACCAGTAAGAGAAATTTTGGACACTTTTGAGGTGCTGACGGGATGTTGTCATAGTTTTATAGTGCTGCTGTAACAGAAATACCACAAGTGAGGGCTTTAAAGAACAGACATGTTCTCACAGTTCTTAACGCTAAACATCCAAATCAGGGTCTCGGCCATGTTGATTCCTTCCTTGTTGGTAGCCACAGGCATTCCTTGTTTCCTTGGTGATCCTCATACGGCATCAGTCTTCCCTTATGTGTTGGTGTGTGTGCCTCCGTGTCTAATCTGTTCTTTTTTATAACTCAGAAGTGATTAGATTTAGAACTCACCCTGCTTGGGTATGATTTAATTAACATAACAAGGAAAATCCTTTTTTTTCAAGCAGGATTGCATCGACAGGTATGGCGGTTAGGATTCCAAACCGTATTTTGGGAGGACATAATTTAATTATAACGGATGTCCATGTGAAGATATCTAGCAGGTAGTTGCAAATAAATTTCTTGAGCTTATGAAGGAGCTAAGGACTAGATAAATAGACCCTGTTATTGCTTAAAAAGGTGGGGGGAAATACTTTTGTGATGTTTGCTTCCATATAACTAGAACTGAAATAGTGTAACTCTTAGGATCTTCTATACCTTTGCTCACTCAGCACCAGGAGAAGTGGGTAGTTCATCTGATTATTAAAAATGGGCAGAACAAACTTGGCATGCTTAGCCATACTTTGCCCTTTTTCATTCTTGGAAGTCAGTATGTATTTTCAGTCACTTTCCCAAATACTGGTACTTGTGTTGGTACTTCTATTGCTGCAGGGTGGAAGGTTGGGAAAACATCAAGAACCTGCTTTTTTTTTTTTTTTTTTTTTGGTGTTGGCTAGGAAAACTGGAAAATAAAACAAGAGTAATTTGAGGGAGCAAAATATACATGCAGAGTGATGGAACATGTGGCTTGGCCAGGGCATACAGTTTGGAGCTTTGAATTTTATTGTGGGCAGGATGTTTTAACCTTGGTGGTTTTTGGAAACTTATATTGGGCTAGCTTCAAACTGCTGCAGCCTGAACAAAAGCTTAAAATTTTGGGCCAGAGGTGGTTCGACTTTGGTGACCTCTGGCTATGGTAGGTTTGCCCACCACCAAGCGGAATGTTTCTGTATAGGCAGGGACTTCAGCATGGGCCTTAAACAAAGGCATTCAGACCACAGCAGAAGGCACCAGGCCCTGTCAAAAGTGCTTAGGTGGTAAAAGTGCATACAGGAGACACAGTAAAGTTCTGAGGGATTTTTAGATAGTGGTAGAGGACATCAGGCAAGAGGACCCTGGCAAACTGCTGGCTTTAGCAGTCATAGGCAGCTTCAAGATGTGGGCCACTGCAGCTTACTATATAGGTAAAAGATGACCTTGCCATTGCAGGCTAGACTGAGACGTACAGAAACTGCTACTTAGTCTCAACCTATCTTAGTTATCTAGTGCTTCTGTAACAGAAATATCATAAGTGGATGGCTTTAACAAGCAGTTTAGGAGGCTAGAAATCTGAATTCAGGATGTTGCCTCTAAGGGAAGACTTTCTCTGTTGGCTCTGGGGGAGGGTCCTTGTCTCTTTTAGGCTTCTATTTCTTGGTTCCTTGGAGATCTCATGTGTCACGATGTATATCTTCCCCCTATCTGTGCTTTCTTGCTGCTTGCTTAATCTGCTCTTTTATATCTCAAAAGAGATTGACTTAAAACACACCCTACACTAATATCACCTCATTAGCATAACAAGAAAACCCTATTCCAAAATGGGATTATAACCACAGGTATAAAAGGATTTACAACACATATTTTGGAGGGACACAATTCAGTCTAGAACACAACCCATTTTCTCTTTTTCCTGGATAAAAATAGACACCGTTTCCCAGTCTCCCTTGCAATTAGCTATGTCTACGTGATTGAGTTTGAGCCAACAGAATATGAGTAGAAGAGATGATGTGCCATTTTCAGGCCTGGCTCATATAATCTTCCTCATGTCACCCTCCTTGCTTTATTCCCCTCCACCTGCTCAGGTAGATGAACAAAGTGACTTTTGGAACCACCTAATGAAATGGTAGGACTAATGAGGAAAATTAAAATTAAGGGATAACACATAGATGGATCTTACCTGCCCAGCACTGATGAATGCTTAAGACCTAATTTAACTCTTGCTGGTAGATTTCCTCCAGTTGAGATTAAGTTTATAGGTTATGGATTATAAATAGATACAGACTTACTGGCATCCTCCAAAACGAAAAACTCATTGCCACCGAGTCAATTCCCACTCACAGCAACCCTATAGTACAGAGTAGAACTGCCCCACAGGGATTCCAAGGAGTGGATGGTGGATTCGAACTGCCAACATTTTGGTTAGCAGCTGGTCTCTTAACTACTGCGCCACCTTCCTAGAGAGGCTAAAAACAAGCAGAATTTTGTCATGTACTCTCCTTCACTCAAATACGAAGGAATTTCTGCCATGGTTATTTTTAACACCTGAGTACTGGGTTTATAATTTTACCAAGGGTAACTACTCTAGGAGCTGGAGTTTGTATTATATGAAATAAATAATAAGTGTGAGGCTAGTGCTGTAATAATCTTGGATGTTTGGACAACATGACTATGAAGCAAAAAAAATTAAAAGCAAAATAAAATATCACTATATACCTAAGGCTGGATAAAATGTAAAAGACTGTCAAATATTGGTAGGAACATGGAGGAATCGAAATCTCAAATAGTATTATGGAAGTACAAAAGGTACAACTACTTTGGAAAATTGTTGAGCAATATTTAAAGAAAATTGAATATTCTTCTACCCTATGACCCATTAATTCTACATATTCATCCAAGAAAAATGAAAGTATATGTTTACCAACTGTTGAGATTTTATTACTGGGGAGTCTTTTTTTTTTTTTTTTTTTTTTAATTTTATGGGTATCCTAATGTTATCCATTAGTTTTATTGGAGAAAGCCTGAAATGTTACGTTGGACAATATGGTTGGATATAGTTTGGGATAGGAAAAGAATAAACCTGTTGCCATCGAGTCTGTTCCAACTCATAGCAACCCTATAGGGCAGAGTAAAACTGCCCTATAAGGCTTCCAAGAAGCAGCTGGTGGATTCAAACTGCAGATATTTTGGTTAGTAGCTGTCTCAGTCATCTAGTGCTGCTATAACAGAAATACCACAAATGGATGGCTTTAACAAAGATAAATTTATTCTCTCACAGTCTAGTAGGCTAAAAGTCTGAATTCAGGGCATCAGCTTCAGGGGAATGCATTCTCTGTCTGTCAGCTCTGGAGGAAGGTCCTTGTCATCAATCTTTCTCTGGTTGAGGAGCTTCTCAGGCTCAGGGACCCCGGGTCTGAAGGACACACTCTGTCCCGGTGCTGCTTTCTTGGTGTTATGAGGTCCCCATGTCTCTCTGCTTGCATCTCTCTTTTATACCTCAAAAGAGATTGGCTTAAGACACTATCTAATCTTGTAGATCTCATCAATATAACTGCCCCAATCCATCTCATTTACATCGTAGTGATAGGATTTACAACACATACGGAATTCACATCAGATTACAAAATGGTAGACTATCATACAATACTGGGAATCATTATGTAGCTAAGTTGACAAATATTTTTGGGGGACACAGTTCAATCTATGACAGTAGCTGATTTCAACCTTAGGAACAGAGTCTTTTGATCAAAGTCTCAATGCCTGCCAAGGTCCCAGGAGGATTCTGAAGTGAGAAAAGCTTCCCTGGTCTACAACTGCTGTGAGTGGAGGGAAACGGGGACTATGAGATTCAGTTAGAAGGCTCATTGGGCTCCATTGTAAAGCTACATACTCTTTCTTAACCATTAGTAATAATAAAGGGGATTTTGTTCTCCATCTGAAAACTTTTATATCTCAATTAAGAATTTGGGTAGGTGGGGAGCTAGATGTTTCTTTAGAGGCAATATTTAAAGTATTTATATTTAAATTGTCCACGGAAAGAATGAACACAGAAACAAATTCTTAAGACATTTTATTTGTAAAGGATCTGAAGGACTAAAATGAGTTAGTAAGTTAGAGAATGAATGATTAAGAGGCATGAGAAGCTATAAAAGGATAGAGTTACAGACAATAAAAAGAGAAGCTTCAGGAAGGTAGAGTCAAAAATTTCAATGATGCAGAGGTCTAAAAGGACAATGAATGAGAAAAATATTCCTTTATTAGGATACATTTTCTATTACAAAATGTATGTTATGTCACTCTCCACAAAGCTTTGAAATACATTGTATTAGTTCATTACTAAAATGTAATCATTACTAGAATATAAGTTCCTCAAGTGGCAAATCATATGCTGTTAATTGTGAGTGCATAATTCCCCATTGGCATTGAAAAATCTATTTGTGGAATAGTCTTATTTTCCCTTACCACAGACTTGAGTAGAGATATTTTTACTGTTCCTATTTCACTGCTTCCATAAAGATTACAACCTTGCAAACCCTATGGGGCACTTTTACTTTGTCCTATAGGGTTGCTATGAGTTGGGATCAACTCAATGTCAATGGGTTATTTTGCAGGTAAAGAAACAAAATACTTTGTTAAGTAAGTTAAGTTAGTTAAGTTAAGTTAAGTAAATGGCAGAGCCAGACTCCTGATAGTTGGTAGTGTGTTCTGTCCAAGGGCAGTTAGACGCTCAAATCTCACTTTCCTCACCTCCTATACATCTTTGTTCAAATGGCAAGTTCTCAATAAGACTTCCCCTGACTACCCTCTTAAAATTACACTTCCCGCTTTGCCTTTCTTCTCTTGTTCCTCACAGTACTTATTGCCTTCTAATGTGTTATAGAATTATCTTATTTATTATAATTGTAGTTTATGGTTGACCTAGAATATAAGCTAGAGTAGAAACATTTTTCTGTTCTGTTTGCAAATATATTCCAGATGCTTTCAACATTATATAGGCTTTTACAATGTATTTGTTGAATGAATTAAAAAGTGCAGCTTTTTGGAATCATAAGAATATAAAACAAAATACACTTTTTTATTCACAAATTTAATTAGGTTTTTAAAAATAAGTAACTCTACCATTTTTACTTTTCAATATTATAAAATCTCTGAACTCAATCAATGAGTAAAAAAATTTGTAGTACTCATATTACTTTACAGTAAGTTATGTAGCATACTGAGCTATGTGGCAGAAAATGACACTAAAGTATAATATATGTTAACATATGTAAAATGGATAGTGACTGATTTTCAAAACATTATTCATACATGTGTGATTTTAATTAGGAAGCTATAATAGATACATTATGAATTTTCATGAAGAAAAAAGACAGCATCTGGACTTGAGATTCTACACAAAAAGAGAACTGGTTTCCTTCTTCCTTTTCCAGAGCCTATAAAACTTAAATTTTCTTCAGTTATGATCTCCTCAAAAACAGCAAATAAACACTAAAGTTTGAAGTGAATAATCCTTCACCTCAAAATTTAACATTGATAATTCAAAGCTTGTAATAAACAACAAGAATTCCATAGCTTATTTTTTTCTCACAGAACTGTAACATAAACCCAGTTCCTGTTTTGTTCATGTGATTTTTGCAAACATTATGTATTTGTAACAAGTATTTATCTGAAAATGTTCATCTTTTTGTTTATTTCTTTTAAATTATTAGCGGTGAACCTTCCTAGATTTGTTCTACAACAATGTAAAAAAAAAAAAAAAAAAATCAAGAAATACTTTTTCTTCAAAATTTAGAGAAAATATTTGAAGAAATCCTAATTCTATATTAAATCCTCATAATTATCTTTCGTATATAAACAGATGTTTCCATCTTGGAAACACATATACTAGCAATAGCTGTTTTTATATCTCTAAAAGAGCAGCTTATCTTACATAATATAATAATTACTAAATGTCTTATAATTGTTTCATTTATCATTTCCCCAAGAACTTTGAAAGCTCCTGGAGGACAATCAACTAGTGAAATAATTTATTCTGATCCTTTTCTATTATTGAACATATAATAGGCATTCAAAACACAGTCATGCACCACATAATGTCGTTTCAGGCAATGTCCGACCACATATACATCCATGGTCCCACAAGGTTATAATAGAGTTCAGAAATCCCTATCGGAAAATAGCATATAAGGGATTTAGGCATGTACATTTGACAATCACAATAATCCTCAAAAAACAAAGGAAAAATTTTTCCTAATTGTTAAAGGATTGTTCCCACTGAAAGCTACAAGGCTAACGAAAACGCCAGAGGGACCTATGTCCGAAATGGAGAAATTGCTAATGATGTGGATTGAGGACCAAACACAAAAGTTAATCCCTTTCAGCACCTCGAAGATCCCTGCTATGGCATGAAGCTTGTTCTAGATGCTGAAAGAAAGGACCAGACTATGATATCAAGTTTAGTGCTAGCTCTGGGTGGTTCAAGTGCTTCAAACAAGGTTTTGTTGCTGTATAATATGAAGTGAGAGCAAAGTCTGTGAATACTGATGTGAAGCCAGCAGAAGAACTGGTTGAAACCTTAGATAAACTAATTTCAGAGGGAGGTTATTTGCCCCAGTAAATTTTTAATATGGATGAAACCTCCTTATTGTGGAAGTGAATACCTGAAAGGAACTTTATCCATAATATGGTGTTCACACAACATCCAAATCACATAACGTCCTATTTCACAGAACATATCGTGTACGTTAAGCAATGCATGACTGTATATTTGAATGATTTTACAATTAGAAATGAAATTGAATGCTACTATTCAATGCAAATAGTTATGCATACTTATACAAAAAGCATGAGCCATTGTCATTTTTTAAGCCAAGTAAGTAAATAATTGAATGTTTTGCATCTACTAAATTAGTTCCAAGAAGTTAAAATGTTTTTACTTTTTTTGGAAATATTAAATAATTTAATCTTGCTTCTTTCTGAAACTACTGAAAAATGATCTATGATCACTGCTAGTCATACACACACACAATCTCCAACTCTTTTCTCTGCACTGTGCTATATACTTTAGATTGTTTTCTTTTCTACTCTTCTCAAAGGTATCATTGTCTTTACATTATAGATGAGAAAAGTGAGGCTTACAAAAGTATAATTAATTGTCTAAGGTCTTCCTGGCAATAATAATCAAGTTAAGATTTAAAAGCAAATCTTCAGAATCCAAATTCAATTATCTTTCCAATATAACACAGCTACTCTTAACATATGTATTTTACCTCCAAACTGAACAATTACTGGTGTATAATAACAGTGAATATTATACTAGTGAATATTATACAAGATAGAGTAGCCTCTTAACATAGGAAAACACCTCTAAATAGATACACAGTAATGCACTCACAGGCTTAGGCTACCTTTTTTGACTCCACATTATTTATATGCATCAAATAAAAGGTTATATTTTGGACCTTTTGAAAGTGGCTCCTACTTAGGACAGAAAAAATGAGGCTTATTTTTGTGACAAGAAAGCATTAGATCATCTTGATTCATTTATTACTTTTTTTTACATTCTCTGCTAATGATTTTCCTCTCTTTATCAAATAACAGTGCATTGGGCAAATCTGCTACAAAAGTCTTCTCTAAAGTTTTAAAAAGCAAATATGGCATTTTGATGATGAAGGTGCACCTGATCCGAGCCATGGTCTTTTCAATTGCCTCATATGCATAAAAACTGGACAAGGTAAAAGGAAAATGAAGATGAATTGATGAATTTGAATTATGATGTTGGCAAGGAATATTGAATATATCGTGGACTGTCAGAAGAATGAACAAATAAATCTTAGAAGAAATACAATTGGAATGTTCCTTAGAAACGAGGATGGCGAGACTTCAGCTCTCTTAGTTTGTATGTATCATCAGGAAAGACCAGTCACTAGAATAGTACATCATGTTTGGTCAGCAGAAATAAGGGAAACCCTCCATGAGATCTATTGATACCATAGCTGCAACAATGGACTCAAAGTTTCCAATAATCTTGAAGATGACACAGGACCGAGAAGTGTTTCATTCTGTTTTACATAAGATCACGAGTCAGAGCCAACTCAATGACAACAGCAACAACCACCACCATTTTCTTTGTTGCTTAGCAATGCAAAATATTATCTCATAGTGTAAGTTCACCTTTATAATATTTAGGTTATTCAGCATTTGACATATTTTAGGTGTATGATAGACATTCAAATATTTACTATGTAAAGACTGTATGATGATTTTCTCTGAAACTAAAACCTCTAGGTTTAAAGTGCTCCGTGCAAACAACTATGAATTATATAGCTAATTTCAAATGAGCTTCCATCCAGACTGAAGTACATGTTTCCTTTAACTCTTTTGCATCTCCAACTTTATTGCACCTTCAGGACTTAGGAAAATTAAGTTGAATTTGCAGCTTAATATATTTGCTCCATAAGTAGCCTTCACAATAAATGCCAAAGCTTTCAAATTTATAAACCCTTCCATATAAAAATAGGGTTTATGATAGAAAGATCTAGAATTTTTGTTATTACAAATCACATTTGAAAATGCCCACTGCTGGGATTGCTGTTTTCATAACTGTAGACGCGACTAGCTTAGGGGTACATCTCTTGGGTTAGGCTTGTTATCTTAGATTCATATTCTTCGATTCTGAAGAAAACAAACACCAAGGGGGCCTCTGGTTTACAAAACTCACTGGAACAGGACAGTGGCTCTAATCTGCAATCTTCTATTTTGTTTCGACTGTTTGAAGATCACTTTCAGTTTTAACCTACCTGTTTTTCCTTTCTCTCACAGTACAAAGCTGTTTTGATTACCGGACGGGTGGTGGTGGTAGTGATGTGTATGTGTGTGTATGTGTGTAGAAAGGTGAGAGTGTGTGAGGGGAATGGGAGACAGCATACATGGGCTGTATTTGTTATTCTGCTTACAAACCTAACAGATTTTTTGGCTGGAATTTGGCCAATGTTAATTGTACAGAATTCATGCTGGGAAAATTTCCTTGGGAAAAAAAGACAGAGCACAGCCAGCCTATTATGTAAGATGTTTATTTTCATCCCATCCAGCCCACCATAGGCAGTACAGAAAATAGGACAGCACTTCTGACCAGTGACATCACCTCAGCATCAGGGGACAGCAGGGAAAGGCTGATCACCATATTGTTAGCAGAAAGGATAATTTTCCTCATGATTGTTTTTCTTGTGGAAGCCTTTATTTCTGAGATGCTAATCTCATCTCCCTTTGATGTTTATTTCTTCAGATTCTGTAATAACAGTGAAGCTACCTAAATTTCAGTTCTCTATAATGCATGTAAACACGTATTTCAGTACTTATTCTTTAGATCTCCAAGATTTAAATGATGAGATCATTTTAGCAGAACATTGACCATCCAAAGGAAATTGTGTGTTGGGGAAGGGAGGGTTGGTATCATCTTGATGTTAAATTTTATGCAGAGTTTTGTATAGCATTGCTTTGCAGAATGCTTCCCTTTCTAAGACTGCTTCACACTTATATTTGAGTAGCTGAGCACCATGCTTTTTTCATGTACACTGAGAATTTATGCATGGATTTAAAGAAATGTTTGAAGAAGCTCGTTGTCTCTGTTATAATATAGACGTTGTAATTGATGGGGGTAAAGTATGTGTAATTAAGTGTGTGTGTATCCAGTTTTTCCTATTAGTTCAAAATTAAAAGCAAACTAAAAACATTGCCCTGCTTATTACAGAAACTGTTTGAGCTCTGCTTAGAAAATACACCAAAAAAAAAAAAGGAACCATTTTATAGTTTTGCTTATGACAGCTTTGGCAAAATATCTTCTTCCTGTTAAGAGACAATCTCAAGATCATTCTAATTCACCCACTTTTGTGTAAATACTGTTTGCTTGTTATTGTTTCATTCTCCCTCTAGAGGAGATTAGTGAGTATTGCAATTCAAAGTTAAAAAACTGTATACCAACCCAAACCCGTTGCCATAGAGTGGATTCCGACCCATAGAGACCCTTTAGGACAGAGTAGAACTGCCCCATAGAGTTTCCAAGGAGTGACTGGTGGATTCAAACTGCTGATCTTTTGGTTTGCAGCCCTAGTTCTGAACCAGCAGTTCTAATTTAAATACAATTATGAGACTAATTTCTTGACTTCATCTATATTCAATTTGACTCATTCCTAGAAGCCATTATTTTAAGAAACTCTAAGTTATAGGACTTTTTTCCATAAGTTGGCGTATCAGTGCCTTAAGGGATAATTTTTTGAATGGCGAAACTAAAATCCTAACCCTGGTGAAGAGTAGTTTCATTAAGAAAGATGGATGTACTGAAAGGTTACAATTTCAGTTTCTGATGCAATGACTGTTGTACATTGGAACCTCAGCGGTATGGTTATTGTGTTTGGAATTCATATTACATCTGCTAGTTGTCTTTGGGGAATTAGGTGCCTTTTAATATTCTATAAATTGAATATAGCAATAAAGTGGCCCAATAACCCACAGGTATGACAGAAAAATACTAGGATCTTAGAAGAAAAAAATCCATAAGCATTCAGTCTGAAGATGGTTGTAGGAATGAGCTCCCTTCCCTGCTTTCTAGAAACATAAATACTTTGATTTGGGGAAGTTGCCTAATTACTCAGAGGTTATTTTTTCCATCTGTAAAATGGGAATCCTTACATCTATCTCCAGTATTGTGAGGAGAAAATAAAATATGTATAGTTGTCTAGCACTGTGACTGATTCTCTTCCATTTTTGTAATAAAAATTTGTAGTAAAAATATCCTGGCTTAGCCTCAAAAGTAAAAACTTAAAAATTAGCAATCTTCCAGAAGATTCTCCTCACTGCTTAATATGTCTTCTTTTTGTAGACCTTCTTCATTTAAAATTTCAGAGTCAAGGCAGGAATTTGTCTTCAAAACTTTGCTCCAGGACTCTTGTAGAAATGCCAGTTGTGAGTGCACAATGGGGAAAGACAGAACTCTGTAATATCTGGGTCTCAGAGCGGGGATGTGGGCTGTGTTTATGGTGGAATGTCAAAGAAAAGGGAGAAACAGGTAGCTCTTTATGTTTTGGCCTAGAAAGAAGTTCATCATATATAAAGCTTAAAAAAGCAAGTTACAGTAGAGTATGAAAATATATATTATGTTTGTAAAAGCCTAGGGAATTATTTATGAAAATATTTGTAGGAAGGTGAGATTACACAGAACTTTGGAACACCCTTCCTTCCTCTGTACTGTTTACATGAAACATTTTAATAGGTAATGCAAGTGGTAAAATTTCATGAGGTAAAAATAAAGTGAAAAGTACATCTTTCTCCAATTCTTTACCCCAGTACTTACTTTCCCTCCCAAAGACAACCACTATTTGCCATTCATTTTATCATTGTTTTAAGATTTTTCTATGTATAATGTATATATAACCATGTTATTGGCTGCTGTTCAATCAATTCCAACTCATAGCTACCCCATGTGAAAGGGTAGAATTGCCCTATAAGGTTTTCTTGGCTGTAATCTTTACAAAAGCAGATCACTAGGTCTCTCTCCAGTGGAGCTGCTTTGTGGGTTGAACTGCCAACCTTTAGGTTAGCAGCCAAGTACTTAACAGTGGTGCCACCAGGGCTCCTTTATATATAGCCATATATATACATATATATATATATAACTATATCACATCTTGTATAAATGATTTTTTTTTCAAGTTCAGGGAGCATTAACAACTTCCACAAAAATAATTCTAACACATTCATTCTGGCTTCTTCAGAATTTCCACCTCACTGTTGCCTGCCTGCCCCCTAAATCATCAAGGAGGGACATGATTGAGTTTTTGCTTCCTTTCACAACTTCTTTAGAGCATATTATGTTTCATTTCTTCTCTTTTTTTCCTTTAGGCACGTTCATTAATCTCTTTATAGGCAATTACAAAAGTATCTGGAGCTCTTATTATGGACTGTGGGGACAATAACCAGAAAGAACTGGGCTGAGGTACATTTTCAACAATGGGAGGATGTTGTTGGAAGCTCTCTATTGCACTGGGAAAAGGTTCTAGAAAATAGTCTGAGTCATTCTTATTAGGAAAGTCAGGGAGGAAAGCAGCTGTGCAAATTAGCGCCGGGATCTCTGTACCCTCCATTTTAAACTTTTCAAAAGATGGTTTTGGTCAGTTCCTCCTGAGAAGGGCAACCTAATCAGACATGATCTTTGCTTTTAGAGGTTACCATGGTGACTAACCAGGATGGACTCTCTTCTCCCAGCCTCATAGACACATACTTTGTATGGTGCCTTGGGTAACATCAGAATTTTTCTTTTAGTGATAAAACAAATAGGGAACATTGAAATTGTTCACAGCAATCAGAAATGATATTTCCTTCTACTGATTCTTTCCTTTTTGCCCTTTCTATATCTGTGTCATTTCTCTTTGGAGTATACCTCAAGGTACAATACTTAGTATAGTGAATCTTTTTTTTTTTCCTTTAACATGGACCAGGCTAGTGAAAGACTTGTCTACCACCTATGTTCAAAATTTCCCTTACCAAGGCTCACAGACAACAGAGATGGTTAGACTGTCGGAAGAAAAGAAAGAAAAAAAAAAACCCAAAATCTATGGTGGCTAAATGAACACAAGAACAGTCACTCATTAGTGGGAGGCAGGGTAGAGGAGGCAACTATGCTAATTATTTTATCTTCTTTTTTAAAGAAATAACCACTTTTCTCTTCTACCTTGTTGATTATTTCATTTTCTTAAGGTTTCGGATTCTCTAAGGTTTAGAAACAAAATGTAGCTAGTCAGAAAATGTCAAGCACAAACTGGTTCAGAATTCAGTCTTACAGGTGGAAAAATGGAGCTTAAGGAAAAACAAACAACAAACAAAAAAGACAGAGAGAAACAAATAAACTACCACCACCAAGAGCATCAACAAAACACAGAAGACAAGAAAATGGCTGACCTGGAATGCATAAGCTTTAGAAAAGTAGATAATGGCAAAGAGATGCTCCTAGTAGTAAGAAAGGAGCTGTGTGAAAGATTCCTTAGCAAAAACTACCCATAAATTATGCACCCTCCAAGGTACACACATGTCGTACAATGGCCTTTTATATGGCCTTTTATATGGCCTTTCTCACCATGGTCTTGTAATTCTCACCAAATGATTGGGTCCCTGACCTCAATGCCTTTGAATTGATTCCAACTCATAGCAAAGCTATGCAAATAAGGTGGCTCTGGCCCACCAAGGAGATTGGGCAGCTTGCTAATAATACAAATAAGGTGCATAGCACCTTTGTGGGGTGGGACCATGCAAATAAAGTATATGGAACTCTAACAAGGGGATTGGTCAGCTTTGCCATCCCACTGGGCTTAAAATGAGCCATCCCAGAGGTAGAAAGGGGGAACTTCACTACCACCAAGAAAGAAGAGCTAGGAGTGGAGCACATCCTTTGAACCTGGGATCCCTGCACTGAGAACCTCCTAGACCCTGGAGGGAGAGAGCTGTAATACCAGATATGGTGAGAGACGGCAAGAAGCAGTGGCAGCAGAGGTAGCAGAAACCAGGAGACTGGCAGGAGATAGCATGGTAGGCTTCCCGGCCCACTGAGTGAGAGAGCTGAGTGCCTTCAGGCAGGAGGCTTGCTGGCAGAGTGGGGTGTCTCCAAGCACTTGTCAGCAGAGCTAGGTTAGCCGACCCATGGAGCTAGAGAGCTGAATGCCTTCAGGCCGAGGTTTACTGGCACAGTGGGGTGACTCTGGGCACTTATTGGTGGAGCTAAAGAGCTTTGTAACACTTGCCTGAGCAGGGCAGAGGCCAGGCCAGCCCAAGAAGCATGAGGGGCCTGAGGGGCCGAGGGCTGAGAGGCCGAGGGCCAGGAAGAGGCCTACCTGTGGGCATGGCCGAGAAACTTCCCTGAGCAAAGAACTGTATCCTGAGTTATTCCTGATCATGAATTATAACCTTTTACTTCCCTAATAAACCCCATAACTATGAACATGGTCTGTGAGTTCTGTGTGGCCATTGCAATGAATTATCTATCGAACACGGCAGACAAGTAGTGCTGTGGGAGGGATGCTTGTGTCAGAATTGGTAAAAAGGTTAGAGAAAGGAGGTATATCTGACCTCCACTTCATAAGCATGAGCCTTGGGCTGATGTTGATGGTGATTCTCTCCCCTTCATGAAGTTAGAGGATATCAGACGCCTCTGCCACACCATTTTTACAACACATGCTATTGTTTAGGGCCTGAAGAGGCAATGAGTAATCCTCTACCTTTCCCACTCCAAACTGTCCAGAGACCAGAGGAAATGTCCAGAGAGTTGTTAACATTCTGTTTACTGGTGGGCTGTGACTCAGTGCTAGGTCTGAAGTTTTTCCAATCCCCCAATCAAAATTAATCATCTTCTCAGTGCTCCCAAAACTCTTTTTTTTATAACTCATGTGGGCAGATTAATCATTGTAGGTTTTGCATTACCATTATTTATGTTCACTAGACTGCGAATCCTTCAGGATAGAAATCTTGTTTGTCTTCATAGTGTCTTAAAAACACTAAATGTTTTATAAACATTGGTTAAATAAAACTGGGTTTGAGTCTCTATAGGTGTATGATATGAGTTTTTATTTTTTTCCTAAGAAAAGAATATTTATAAATGATGAAGTTCTACCTTGCCAATATTAGTGGGGTCTAGAAAAAATGAATGGCTACGATGTATAGAAACATGGTGGGTAAACATTTTGAGATACTACCTTTATCCTTTCCCGTCACTTCCCAGGAGTCCTTCTGAGTTTTGGTTTACAAAAGCCTAAACTTCTTGGGAGAAGGAATTTAAAGAGATAAACAGATTACCTTGGAATAGGGTAGTAGCACACAAGAAACAACTCCAAACAACTCCCAACCAAATGCCTTTATAGCAAGACCTCTGGGTTGAGGGAAGAAATAGGAAGTGAAATAGAGAGAGGTCCATGTGTCTCAAAGTAGAGGATAACTGTATACTGCTGTAAGGGCCACAAGACCCAGGAAAGAAATGACCATGGAGCAGGTAAGGCAGATGGCCCCCATATGCAAGCTGGTAAAAAAATTTACATGTCTGAATCATGGCTCAGGATAGAAGAGAACCCCGGGATTTGTAGGAAACCAGATAGATGGCAAAATGGACATCCCAATGAAAATCAGTGTGGATAAATGATGGAAAAGTAGATTGTTTCCCCCTTTCCTCTCTTTATATACTTCGTCCTTCCCACCACTCTGGCTATATGTAAGATCCTGGAATGGAAGTACAACCCATTGGAGCGGGGAGAAACCCTTAAAAGATTATGAGATTAAGATTACTATCAGTGGTGAAATAGGAGTTCTATGTGAGAAATTAAGTTAGAGTTAAAGCAAATAAACCAGTATTTGTTACTTGGATAGTTGGATTGATGGACTGAGATTTTCACACTTGTTTCTGAAATGTGGCAGTGGGAAAAAGCTCCCACTATTAATCTCAATTATTCCAGACAAAGAGGAAAGATTATCAGTCTCAAAACGTGTCTCCATTGGAATTAGGTAAATTTTTTAAGATAAATAAGAATTAATTCTAAATGCTACTGTCAGCATCTGTCATGAATTCTGTATACTATCAGGGACGGATTACCTAATAAGCAAGGCACGAAATTTCACCCATGTAAAATTGTACACTGCAGACTAGTAAGTAAACCCAATTAAGCCCATACATACCTTGCTTACTGTAAGCAGTACTTACTGGTTAATCTGCCCCCGTGTTTATTTATGTGCATTAGCATTTTGTAGTAGCCAGTTTCCAGTTCAATGAAAAGGTTGAGCCTATTATCATACAAGCCTGAAGTTTAGAGAAGCTGTCATGATATTTCTTTGTCAGGCAACTACTGTGTCACTTCCTGCTGTAAGTGTACAACAGAAGAATATAAGCAACTCCATTCAGATTTGATTTTTTGGTACTACAACCTGAAGACTCAAGATCACAGTGAATATACTAATGATTACAGATCTTCTCCATCCTCTTCAAGTTCCTTTCCTCAAGCTATCCAGCTATCCTCACATTTATCTGTTGGGAGAGGACCTGTCTCCTATTTCATAGAGAAAGAGTGTGACCAACAATTGTGGTCCCCATGTACACAAATGATATCTATATCTATTCCAATAAGAGAAAGTAATACTCTTTTCCTGTTTTAAATCCAACCCTTCCTTCTGTGCTCTCTCTGATCTCCTAAATGCCAGTCTTATATTTCTGAAAATCAGATAAAATTGACTTTATCATGGCAAATGGGAACTTCTTTATCCTCTCTCACCTTATTTTCAAACAAGACCATACTCTTTTACTATATACTATAATTGTGTTGAATAACTTCAGTTTCATAATCATGCCATGTAATTCCCCACCTTTTCATATGCAGCTTGCTTTGCCTATAGTTCCTTACAACCATTCTTTAGGAATTCTGATGAACACCCAGAAAGGCTAACTAAAGCATCTTCTGTGTGTATCCCTTACTCTCTCCTCCCCTAATCCCCAGGTAGAACTGTCCCCTTTCTCTTTGTGCCCTACTAAACCATATTTATTTTTCATCCATCCATCCATTCATTCACTCACCAAGCACTTAAGTAATAGCTACTATGTGTCAGACACCATGCTAGGTACTGTTACACTAAGGCGGAGGGGGTCATTCTACAGGCTCCTGGTCTCAAGGTCCATGTATTCTAATTGCAAGTGTAGTTTAGGAGTGAACTTAGTTCCTTATTTGCCCTCTTCTCTCTATTAGATATTGGCTCCTTGAAGACACATACTGCGTCGTAGTCATTACCGTGTTCCCATCTCCTCATGTAGAGTCTGGGGCATAGTAGGCATTAAATAAATGTGCCAAATTCAAATTTTTCTCTTGCCATAAATGATAAATATGACTTCTTTGAAAGTTTCTTTTGTTTAAAAAATCACATTAAAAAATAATAATATATGCTTGTAAGATTTAACTAGTACTTAGAAGAAAATTCAATGATTCTCCCCCATCACCCTTAATCTTACTGCGGTCAAATATTAACAATTTGGTTCTCTTTTCTCTATCCCTCATACATAGCTACACAAACATATACAGGGGTTTTATTTGCATATTTTATAAAAACGTAACATGTATTTCCGTGAAAAGGATCTGTCTTTCTTGTAATGTCTTTGGGAAAGTTTGTAACTAGAAATTCAATTTATTTAATAAATATAGGGCTGTTCAGACTTTTTTTTTCCTTGAGTGAGTTCTGGTAATTTATGTCTCTCAAAGAGTTTTCCCATTTCATCACAAATATTGAATTTATTAGCATAAAATTGTTCATCATATTTTCAGACAACCCCATGTCCTATACAAAATCTGATTGTTAACACTTGGGATCTAGGAACTGTATTTTGATTTTTTTTTAAATTCTGTATCTGCAGACCTAGAAAAATGCCTAAAACCATGTAGTATCTTCAAAAACATCACTAGAAATCAGTGGTCAGCAATCTTCAAGATACCAATAAATGATTTTCTCTAATAAAGGCCAAGTTAAAGTCCTAAGTCAGAAAAAGTGGAGGTGGGGAGACAACATGAGGGAAAACCATGTGTTAAGGGATTTTCCCTTATTTTAATCTTACTCATTCTTCTTACTCTAGAGACATGGGGATTTTGTCAGTCAGAGTAGGGGAAGACACTGTTGCCTGGGAGCTACGTCTTTAGGGAGACAGGGCTATTCTACTTCCCTCCCAATGTCTCAGATTAAATGACTTAGAATCTTGGTCTACATTTCCCAGGAATGTAACGTGGCTTGGGGATTAAGTGGTACAAGGAGGATGTTTTATCTCCTACAAAGCTTAGCAGTGGAAATGAGCTGAACTGGGGAGACTCATGGCATGGAAGGCCTCACTGTCCCAGGAGAATAGGTTTAAAATTATAATTTACTCTTATTGGAATGAGCCATCCTACATATTAACTAGGGATAAATACTATTCCTCCTAGTAATACAACCAAGTAGAAGACTAGAAGAACTTCTCTCAGGCTAATAGATATCCTCCACATCAAAGACTGAAATACCAGAAATTATTTGGTGCCTATAACATCAAACAGTACTCAAGCTGTGATACAGAGGAGTTTTCTTACCATGACAGGTGACTTATCAGAGCAGCTAAGGAGAATCCACCCATCTTGTGTATGGGCAAACATCAGAAGTGGATAGATTTCTTTTAAAGAGACAGAAAAAATGAAGAGAGATCTGTAACACAAAAGAAGACCCAAAAATGCAGAAGAAGAGCTATATTTGTATGTATGTACATATATCTCTATCTACCTACCTGTCTACTTGTGTGTGTGTGTGTTTACTATGGGGAAAAGAGTCAGTTTCAAAAACAATGATAGTTATTTATTGACAGCTATTGTTTAAAATAGTTCTAAAAACTCTTATAATTCACATAATCTATGAGATTATTATTCCCATTTTATAGATGAGAAAACTGAGATGAGAGGTTAGTAACATGCTTACAGCCATATAACTTTGTCAATGGTAGAGCCAGAATTCAATCTCAGGTAGTGTGACTTCAGAACTGAAGTCCTTAACAGAGTTTAAAATAGTAGCCATATGCTCTCAAAAAAAATTCTATAATGATAAATTCTACAAAAAGAGATAAAAATGAGTTAATAAAAAAGAAGTCAGCTGAAAAATTAGTTAGTTGAAAAGTTGGCAGGCAATAACAGAGAATTTAAAGTTTGATAAGGTAAAGGAATGTTATTTCTTTAATATGATATAAATTATATAATATAAATCATAAATGATATAATGTTATCTCTATTTTACAAATAAAGAAACTGAGGCACAGAAAAGTTTAAGTGGCTTTCTTAAGGTTCAGTAGCTGGTGAATACTCAGAGGACTCAAACCTAGGTCTTCTGATATCCAAAATATCACCCTGTTCCTTATGTCGTCACTGTCTTCTGTAATAATTCATCTAGATCTTCACTAGAGGCCTAAATAAGATCAGAATCCATGGTAGAAATGGTCTTGGAATTGATGCCAGGAAAGTGTTGGGTCAATGATCTCTGATGGGCACAATTGCCCTGTCACAATTTTAGCTCACTGATTTAGCCACAAAATAGTTTTTGGAAATTCAGCCTTGGGACCATCAACAGCAAATCCAAGTTTGGTAACTCCAGGAGTAGACATTTCTGTAAACTCCTTCTGTTTATACTATCTGGGAGAATTTGGTTCCCACCATGGTCCAGACTAAAACTGGTGAGTAAGTCACCTAGAATTTATGTCCAATGCTACAGGGAGTGATACTGCTTTGAATGTGATACCTCTAGTCAAGGAGATTATTTATAAGCTGAAAAGGTGAGGAGGCAGGCAGGCAGGCAGGAAGGCAGGGAGAAAGGAAGAAAGAAGAAGAAAAAGAAAGAGGGAAATAACAAAGAAGGAGAAAGGGAAAGACTTAGCAAGATAAGGAGAGGGAAGGGGAAGGAGAAAGGGGAAAGGAAGGGAAAAAAAACAAATTTCCTAACTCTGTGTGACCACTGGGGAACTGGAGATTTTTAAACATTTCCCCATGCCTGGCCTCTGAAGGGGAAGGCATACACACAAGGGAGACTTTAAATAGAAACAGCTGACTGTTGCTTTTAGTCTGTCCTGAGGGAACTCTTATTCCAAAAGAACTCTTTTATTGTGCAGTTAAACTTTATTTTTTTCCCCAGTTCTATTTTGAGAATTTGAAATGTTATGCTTGATTTTCAGTAAACTATTTTACATGCATAGTAACGCATGCTGGGGTCTGTGCTGGTCAGCCAACGTTTACCCACCTTCGTTCTGCTGAGGCTCTCTTGTGTACTTCCTTCCTCAGCTTGCTTCAAGCCTGCTTTGTGTTGGCTGCTGAACATACAGAGTTGTGTATTATTAATTCCATGGCTTATTTTGAAACTGCCCGCTGAGACCATCCCTTTAGCTGCCCTTTGGCCTGTGACACAAAGCTCTCAGTCTAATATTTTCCTATCAAAATGGTTTATATTATCGTTATTTTTACACTCTCCTTCCAGAAAAATACCATCTATTTGAGTTTAATTAGACTTGCATGACCAAAGGATGCTGAGCCAGAGTAATTAAATGAAGGAAATGAAACATTTATTGATGGCAATATGTTATGGAGTGAAGAGGAGCATTTTAGAAGTAAAGTTCTCCGCCCCCTCAAGTAACATATCGCCATCTGTTCCCATTTTGTACAAATCAGTACAGAGGGAGAAATGTGAAAGAGAAAACTGGGTCAACATTTCAAGTCAGGTTAGATTTTGCTTTGTCAGTTTCTTTAGACTGGGAATCTAAAGGTTAAAACATTATTTCAGGCATGGGGTAAGCAAACCAGGAAATGGATCTGTCTGGGTAGCCCCATGAAACTGTGAGACCCAAATAGAGGCAAGGAAAATTACAGGGAAGAAGTCATGCTCTGTGTGATCTAGGTCTGCCCCTACATTTATGAGACCAAAAGGATGAGAAAACTCAGTTTAACTTGTCATTGCTAAATCTCTGTATTCAGACCTTACTTTCTAAGCTTGATCCAAACATAATGCTTCTAGTGGTCTGAGGGGTTATTTATCTGACACGTGGCCTAGCAATATCTAGTACTTAAAAGCTCAAATCTCAAGCACACGTAAGCACCTAAAATAAACTATCTCTATATTCCATTCTTAAAATGATGATTAAAATTTTGCAAAATCATAGAGAGACTTAATTGTGGAGTTTGTGGTCAATGGAAACCAGCGAAATTAGGAAACCACATTCAACTTACAAGAATATCTTGGAAAATTCTGAGCCAGGACAAGTTTTTCCTGCTGACTCAGGTGTGTGTGTGCATGTGTGTGTGTGTGTGTGTGTGTGTGTGTGTGTGTTTTGGAGGGCCTTACTCAGATGGAACTCCTTTCCTTGTTGTTCTTTCACACTTTCACCTCACACATACGTAAACATTATCAAACACCTTCTTTCTTCGTTCTGTAATCATTTTTACCTATTCTGGTAAAAAATATTTGGAATTGATATAAATTATTTTTTTAAACTCTTTTTCCTCATAACCTATGACTGTTTAAAGGGTTGGTTTAGCCCTCAGTTGGTGGTATTTAGGGTAGATACTGGTAAATGAAAAATATATAATTCAATGTCAGCTGTATATAGGTTGCTTCTCTGCTAACGTTATTTATAATCTTCTCATGGCCCTTTGGATTAAATAAAAATTCTTTATTTTGATGTGAAAAAAACTACATGGTCAGTCTTTTAAGACTTCTATTCATTTTAAGATGTTTTTTCTCATTCACTTCCTACAAGCATGTATTCTTCAGTTATTGATGGTAACTGTTGTTAGGTGTAGTCCAGTCATTTGCAACTCATGGTGTCCTTATGTATAGCAGAACTAAATGTTACCCTGATTCTATACCATCTTCATGATCTTTAGTATGTTTAAGTACATTGTTGAGGCTATTGCGCCAATCCAGCTCATTGAGAGTTACTCTTGCTTTCATTGGCCGTCTGCTTTACCAAACATGATGTCCTTTTCTAGCAATTGGTTTTTCTGGATGATATGCCTGAAGTAAGCAAGACAAAGTCTTGCCATTCTTGCTTCTAAGGAACATTCTGGTTGTATTTCTTTTAAGATTGATTTGTTCGTTCTTTCTTCTGGCAGTCTGTCCTAAAAATATCAAGTAGCTCAATTTCTTAACAGCATTATATTTTTATTGGTATTTTTGGTCTACTTTTTCTAAATAGTACTAATAGAAGCTTTTAAAATCTCCACATACAACTGTAAATTTGTCCACTATTTTGTTACTGCTGTCAAATTTTGCTCTATATATTTTGAAGCTCTTATATCAGGTGCATACATATTTAGAGTTTTGTGGCTTCTTGATTAATTGATCCTTTTATCATTATGAAATGTTCCTCTTTATCTCTGGTAATATTCCTGTCATAAAGTCTACTTTGTCTGATATTTAGCTACACCTGCTTTCTTGTGCTTAGTGTTGCATCAATTTAAATTCAATCTACCTGCATCTTATATTTAAAATGTACTTCTTATAATCAACATATAGTTGGGTCTGGCTCTTTTATCAAGTTTGAATTAAAAAAATGGAGTGTTTTCTCTGGTTAGAGTCCTTTAATGTTTAGTTTTATTTTTACTGCTTTGTTTTGAAATATTTTTAGATATACATAAAAGTTGTAACAATAGTACAGAGTTTACGTATACTCTATATCCTCCTTCATCTGATGTTTACAACTTACATAAACACAGTACAAAATTAACATTGGTAGAATACTCCTCATGGCGAATCCCTGGGTGGCACAAACAGTTAAGCACTTGACTACTACTTGGCAGTTCAAATCCACCCAGAGGTGCTTTGAAAGAAAAGTCTGGTGACTTGCTTCTGAAAGGTTACAACCTTGAAAACCCTATGGAGCAGTACCATTCTGCACACATGGGGATGCCATGAGTTGATTAGATGGCATCTGGTTTGATTTTTTTCTGAAGAATACTATTCACTAAACTACAAACCTTATCTAAATTTCACCAGTCCGCCCGCCACCCCCAAATGTCCCTTTTTCTCTTCCAAGGGGGCAAAGAGAATTGTCTATAGCACGTAGGCGATCCACTGGTGGGCTGATGATACTCCCAGACCCAGTTGTAATTCTAATTATACAAGTACATCAACTATGACTTGTTTGAGCATGATGAAGAGATCCTCGGCCCCTCAGAGCTGAGAGTCTCAGTAAATCCAGAAGGCAAGGCACCCAGGACAATAGAAATTCATCTCTGAAGAGGAGGGCAATCTAGGATGGGTGCTGGAGGAGAAACATGATGAGTAGTATCGGTTATGGCTTCAAGACTAACTGTAGTAGTATAATCTAAAGTTTGTCCTAGTAATCTTTCTTTTGAAAGTTTTCCCCACAAAAATGTGACCAACCAATATCCTAAAGAAGCTGCTTTGGATGGAATGAATGTAATGTGAATATCAAGTAATCCTGAGTGATAGAAATGGTGAATGGTAATTGTTGCTGCTGGTGCCCTACTCTGATCCCCTTTAGCAGGCAGTGCACTCACTTCCTGCTGCAGTGTTGACTGATGACAACTTGTAGCTGTCCCCTTCTCTGCAGAATTACCCTCTGCCAAATGGGAATTATCTTTCCCAGGAGGCTCCATTACTTGCCTCTACCCCTGGAAGAAGGTGGAATCTGGCATGGGATACAAAAGATAGACTTCCTAGTTGGAAAAACTCTGTGATAAACCTTTCGTTACAGAACTTGCTTATGTGATCAGATTGAATCTAGTCTACATCTGAGACTGCACCGTTGCTTTTTTTTTTAACCCCCTATTCTATCCTGCTTCCATAACTCTCTTTCTTCTGAGAGTGGTTGCCAATAAATTACTTGAATAAGAATCTCCATGTTAACTTTTACTTCCAGGGAACCTGAGATCATCTATTTAGTAATATGCATATATTATGTTTATATGTGTATGTAACTTGAGCTCCCTACTTCTCCACATACCAATCATGCAGGCGAAATCAGTTCTTTATACTCTCTAAATAGTCCCTTACATAATGCTGTGAACATAGTAAGCCTTCAACAACCACTTCTGGCAGTAAAGGCAAGAACTAGCTAACCACGTGATGATTTTTTCTCAGCAAAGCATCCGCTTTATGATAGTTCTGAGCTATATTCTCCATAAATAAAATTTTTACTGTATTCTGTAGTGGGTAGTTGGCAAATAAAAGAGAAGCTCAGAGATAGAGCACTAAGCCCACATGGTCTCAATTCCTTACTGAACAGCATCATTTTTATTGTTGTGTCCAAAATGAGATCATCTTTCTCTTCTGCTTTCATATTAACTAGATTTGTTCAAAGATCTGACGTTAATGTCATCAGTCTAGGCTATTGCACGAGTTCCACTAACTAAGTTTTAAAATATAGCCATTAGCATGCTATGGAGGAAGATTTGATCTCATCATGCTGTAAATCATTTGTTTTCCTGAGAAGACTGGAAATATGACAGGCAGCTGTGCTTTATCAATGTTTTCATTTATACATATATCTTCCCCACTTCAAGGTTTGCAGAAGAGAAGTGAGATAATGTGATTAGGTAGCCAAGCATATTCAATGTTCTGAAAGCTTGGTCATTATTGAGATTCACCGACAAATTAAAAGGATATAGAAAGGTGGTAAATTTTTGATTTGCATATTTTTCTGAAGAGTCTTGACTCTTGTCAAGCCCCTCCCATCTTTTAGAAAGCAGCAAGCCAAAGGAGTATAATGAGCAATTTAGTAGTTGTAAATAACTCTTGCCTGTTTTTTTTAATTTTGTTTTGTTTTGTTTTTGACTTTGAGCAAATTATCAGTATTTCACGCTAGATTTATTTTTTGTAATCCATCAATTGCATTGCTTTGGGGGCACTGAAAATGAGACAGGGGAGTGCTAATATGATAGATGAGAACTGAAATAATTAAATAGTACTCAGTATACAGCTACTATACATCTCTTTGATTTCACATCCTCTTTGAAAATACCTTAAATACCAATTAAATAAAGACTACTTAATGGTAAACATTATTCAATGGCACTCTTCCTTTTGGCAATTTTGGCTTCATCAATGGCAGTTTAAAAATGATAGCCTTCCACTAAATGAGCGATCATTATTTATTTCATTTGGTTCTTTAGTTCGTTGATGAACACTTTATCGTATGAACAGTATATACACATTCAGAGATTTGAGAAAGCATTCTTCTTAAAAATTTGAAATATGCAAAAAATTGAAATATATATTCTTCCATTCACTTTTTCACTCACTCAGTCATTCATTTATTATTCAAAAAACAACCTCAAAGTGTATTGTACGAGAGAGGCACATAAATGAATGCAATAGAGTGAGTGGATATGATAATAGATGTATGTTCATGGTGCTAATTGAGCACAAAGAAAGGACACCAAACCAAAAGGGTAATATCAGGAAAGTCTTCCTAGCAGAAGTGATGCCAGCAGCTGTGTCATGGTGGATGAATAATAGTCAGCCAGGTGAAGAGTAAGATGAAGAATCAACTTAGTAGGGTAAGATGGATGGAGGACATTGCAATCAGAGAGAAAAAAAATAACATGTGAAGGCAATGGGACAGGGCCAGGTGAAGACTTTTAGAAATAAATTCAAAATAAAACGTTATTTTTTTAAATCATTTTATATATATATATATATATATATACTGAAAATAAAAAAGCTTCTTTCTAGATTCCCTGATGGTAAAATTCTGGATAAGCATTTATCCAAACTAAACTTTTATCATTTGGGAGATGTGAGGTGGCATGAGTGTAGGTTTGCTTCTTTTCTGGTATCTTACTTTGAAGCTCAGTTTTCTTAGGAGAATAATCCACAATGCACAAAGGGACAAGATAGCATGGTGTGGATGTGAAGTGAAGCTAAAGAGTTGGGCAGGTCCAGAACGTGAATGTACCCTATTGACATGCCAAAAACAGTTTTATTTTTATTGGTGACAGTGGGGAGTCACTGGGAATTTAAGAATTTTAAGCAGAAAAGGGACATGAAATATTGATGATATAAAGTCCTGGTACACTATTTGTTTAATGCTTATTGAGTCCTAAGTCATAGATATGCGATCAATGGTTAAGGTGAAGACAGCATAAATCTTCTAATTCATTATTTTCTTGATCCTATACCTCATTTTCCCACAGTCGAAGATTTCTATTTTTATTATTTTTACTGTAATTTTTTTTCTCTTCTATGAAGTATGTTTCTCATTAATATAAAGAATGTCAAAAAGATAGTTTCCCACTGATGGACAATAAAAATGAATAAGTCAAGAAGTATGTAACCAGAGCCTATAATGTGACTATGCTATCTTCTGGAAAATGCCAGTGGATATATCATGAAATACCTTTTACAAAGGACTTAATGCAAATATTTTATAAGATAAAACTAAAGCCCAGACCTATGGGTTTGATTATTTCACTAAATAATTAGTTGATTTTACCTTATAGGGCAATTTCATAATTTTGTATTAAAATTTTATTTTTTAAATCCTAACCTACTTGTTCAATGATATTATGTTTGATGAGTTCAGTGAATAGTACACTCAGGGAGAGAGAGAGAGAAGCAAAGTCATGTAGAGAGGGGTTGTATTTCTACAATAAAATATAATAATGTGTTAACATAAGGGACTTACCTTAAATCATCCTTGGAAGATTATTCCTTATAATTTTAAATTTTGAAAAACTTGAAAACGACAAGCTATATATAATTACTTACTTTCATCTTCTAACTGATTTTTTAGGAATATCAATCTGTACAACCACTACATCATCCAAAAAACTAAACAAAAAAAAACATGAATGACCAGTCGAATTAGTTTTTCACATAAACAAACTCTGTGACTGAGGGAGGAGAATAATACATCTCAGTGGTGCATATCTTGAAACCTCATCGTTAATCACAAAGCTAGATAAAATAGAGCACGTGGCATGGCCCTGTTAAATCTGTGAACTTTACTGTTTACAATTAGAAGCCACACATACTGTGAAACTTGTGAGAGCCAGAACTCAACTGGACTGCACTGGTGGCACAGTGGTTGAGTGTTTGGCTGCTAACCAAAAGGTCTAACAGTTTGAATACACCAGCCACTCCTTGGAAGCACTGTGGGGCAGTTGTACTCTGTCCTACAGGATCACTGAGTCAGAATCGACTTGATGGTAACAGTTTTTTTTTTTTTTTGCCTTGTTTTTCCAAGTCTCACAAGTTTTCTACCGTTGATGGGGTGCAGTCTTACCACTTTTCTATTGCTTGTTTTAGTGGAAAATATTTGAGTTTTCCTTCTCTGACAGATTTCTGCCTTACACAGATTCTGGCTTTAACAGGTTTTACTATATTGTTTCTAATATATACATATATATAGTTTGTAACATACACATATAAAACAAAAAAAAAAACAAACTCCTTGCTGTCGAGTTGATTCTGACTCATATTGTATCTATCCATATAGAGAGAGAGAGTTTCAATATATATTATTTTAAAAATTACAAAAGGCATACATTTTAATTGTAAAAATTCAAATGGTGTAAGAGTATATAAAATAAAAAGTAGAATTTCTCATCTTCCTCTCTACCTTTTCCAAATCCAACACCAAGCATGACCACTATTACCAATTTAGTGTGATTCTTGCCTGGATTTATTCTTTACATTTACAAACAACTTTATTTGTAATATTTTAAGTAAATGAGATAATGTTTTGAATTATTTTCTATATCTTGCTTTTATTCACTCAACGTGCACTTGAAAAATTTCTCATGTCATTACCAATTGACCTACCTTTTCATTTATAATAATTGTAAAGTATCTAAGTCTTTCGTGATGATCACAAACTGTTTGCTTCTATAGATAGAGGATTACTTTTTAAATATTACTCTTTTGGTAAAATGTTATCTTCAGCTTTTTACAAATTACGAACAGTACTCTGATGAGCCTACTTGTATGTATTATATTTAGGTACAGAGTACAAGTATTTCTATAGGATGAAATTGCTAGGTTAAAAACCATACACCTTTTAAATGTTGTAAATGTTGTTAAACTGAACAAATATGCCTACTGACAAGGTATGAGAATACTCAGCTCCCTACATCATTGCCAACACTTGATTTGATTAAGTATTTTTAGCTAATCGTATTGGCTAAATAAGGTATTTTGTTGATGAAGGAATTGTCCATATGCTATTTTCTTAACTTCAAATGTTATTGATTGAAATTCAAGGAGTAAAGGCAGGACCAGTAGCAACTGAAAAAGATTTTGCTAAAATGTCTGCTTCTGGTGTTGAGCATAGCTATAGACAAAAGACTGCACTATTAAAATAGAGAATTAGGCCTTCTTCCAAATTATGAGATATAGAATATGCTAAAAAATAGTCATATGCCTACATATCACGTATTTCAGCTTTTCTACTATAATTTAACTTGGAACCTTCTATTATTAATGGGAGTTCTTATCTTTTCTGTTGTGTAGAAAATTATCATCACATTGTAACCTCAGAGCTACTTGATTAACCAAATATGACAGAAAAATATGCTGATTCAGACTCATAGGGGTAGAAGTGTGGATCTGCCTACTTTTAGAAGGACTGTTTTTGTGAACCTCTCTATATGCTATTAATATAAAACTATACTTCCTTCTAATAGTGGATTTTTACTTCTATAAAAGTAAAACATACCTTAGTAATGCTCTTATCTTATTTGAAAACAAAACTCAATGTAAAAAAAAAAAAAAAGTCACTTAAGCTCCATGATTTGAACCTGTTCGTGAAAGTTATCATATAATATATGACTGATAGTCTAATGCCCTGAAAGAGAAGAGAGGTTATGTTTCTATAATAAAATATACTAATTTATTAACCTAAGCGAATTACCTTAAATCTTTGCTGGAATAAAATGGTAAAAGTAATGATAATAATCAAGATTATGACTACCATCACTGAATTATAGAAGTAGGATATGAAAAACTCTCGCTGATACTCAAGGCTAGTAAAATTAGAATTCTTAATTTCTAAGCCATATAAACTATAAGGCAAATTTAGACTTATAAGTTAAATTAATTTTACCATTTGTGCTTAATTTCCCTATTAAGTTTTCCATTTATTTTCCTTACTAGGTTGTATATGACATACCAATTAATCAAAAACTACATTTAAAATATAAGAACAAGAAAGATAAAAATAAATATGTAAATTTACACCAAAAGTTTTTATGATAGATACAAGCACTCTTATTGGAAGGAAAAAAAATTCTTTTACATCAAAATAGATGACTTATACTGATGTTATTGTTAGGTTCCAATAGGTTCCAACTCATAGCAACCCAATGTACAACAGAACAAAACACTGCCCGGTCCTGTACCATCCTCACAAACGTTGTTTTGCTTGAGCCCATTGTTGTAGCCACTGTGTCAGTTCATCTTGTTGAGGGTCTTCCTCTTTTTCACTGACCCTCTCCTTTACTAAGCATGATGTTCTTTCCCAGGGACTGGTCCCTTCTGATACATCCAAACTATATAAGACAAAGTTTCACCATCCTTGCTCGCAAGGAGCACCCTGGCTATACTTCTTCCAGGACAGACTTCTTCATTCTTCTGGCAGTCCATGGTATATTCAATATTCTTCACCAACACCATAATTCAAAGGCCTCAATTCTTGTTCAGTCTTGCTTACTCATTGTTCAGCTTTTGCACACATATGAGACGATTGACAGTATGATGGCTTGAGTCAGGCGCACTTTAGTCCTCAAAGTGACATCTTTGCTTTTTAACACTTTAAAGAGTTTTTTTGCAGCAGATCTGCCCAATGCAATATGTCATTTGATTTCCTGACTGCTGCTTCCATGAGTGTTGATCGTGGATCCAAGTAAAATGAAATCCTTGACACCATCAATATTTTCTCCATTTATCATTATTTTGCTTATTGGTCCAGTTGTAAGGATTTTTGTTTTCTTTATACTGAGGTGTAATCTATACTGAAGGTGGTAGTCTTAGATCTTCATAAGTAGGGGCTTCAAGTCCTCTTCACTTTCAGCAAGCAAGGTTGTGTCATCTGCATATCACAGGTTGTTAATGAATCTTCCACCAATCCTTATGCCACATTCTTCTTCATATAGTCCAGCTTCTCGAATTAGTTACTCAGCATACAGATTGAATAAGTACGGGGAAAGGATACAACCCTGAAACACACCTTTCTTGATTTTACTAATTATACTAATAATGGTATCTCAATCCATGATTTCAAATAATTTTTCTTAATTGTTATAGATACTCAGCTATTTAGTCCTACTCAAATAGCCATAGCCAAAGTACTAACTCATTATAAGAATGACAAACACAGACCATTCAGTCATTTATTAGAAATCCATTCAACAAGCTTACTGACTTCTTATAAAGCCATTTTAAGAATTTGCTCTAACATCAAACTATTCAGAATATCTACATCTCCAGTTTCCCTTCACCTCCATTCCTGGGCATAGCAGCTCTCCTTTGAAGCTTTTCTATCACACTACTACTTTCATAAACATTTTACCTGTCAAGAGTGTATGTTACCCACTTTCTGCACCTTCATCATCTCTCCTTGCCCCATGGAGACCCCAAGTGCAATCTGATTCTCTTAGAGACCATGTCTGATTCACATCAATTGTTTCCACCTCTTCTCCTCAAATCCTCTTTTATTCTCACCATTTCTTTGCATAATTATCCACTGCCATCAAGTAGGTAGGAGCCTTGGTGGCATAGTGGTTAAGAGCTTGGCTGTTAACCAAAAGGTCAGCAGTTCGAATCCACCAGCCGCCCCTTGGAAACCCTATGGGGCAGTTCTACTCTGTCCTGTAGAGTCGCTGTGAGTTGGAATCGACTTGACGGCAATGGGTTTTTTGGTATATCAAGTAGGTACTAATTGCTTACCCCTTTCTTGTAGTTTGCTCAAGTTTTATTTTAAGGGAAGATTCTACATGTTGGTGACTACTTCAGAAAGAGAGAGTTTTCTGTTCTAAGATACTGTACTTGGTGAGATGGTAGCAACAAGACAAACCCAAAATACTTTGAAGAAGAAAAAAGTGATTGAAAAGCTTAAAATATTTTTACTAAAAAAAAGATATTAATTCTCATACTGAGAGAGATGACTTGATCTTTATTTTTCTTCCACTTTAGCTCTTCGTGTTTTCTATCTGGTTGTTAACCTCAAGGATTTGGAGAGACTTGAATTCACTTTGCCACTTACTACTTTGGGCAAATTGTCAAATGTCTCTAAATCCCAGTTTTCCACCTGAATAGAATACTTTCACGATAACTGGGAGAAAAATTTGTAGCACAATTTCTGGCACATAAAAACCAGTGGAAAATGTTACTACAGTGCCTGGACTAGGAATTAAGTACCAACAACCTAAGTTGTTGAGCAGCTTCCTAGGAGCCCAGTGACATGGACTGAATTGTGTGCTCCAAAAATGTGTGTCAAATTAAGCCATGATTCCTAGTATTGTGTGGTTGTCCTCCATTTTGTGATTGTAATTTTCCTGTGTTGTAAATCCTAATCTCTACCTGTGTTAATGAGGCAAGATTAGATTATGTTAAAGAGGATTAGGGTGGGATTGTGACACCCTTACTAAGGTCACATCTCTGATCCAATGTAAAGGAAGTTTCCCTGGGGTGTGACTTGCACCACCTTTTATCTTACAAGAGATAAAAGGAATGGGAAGCAAGCAGACAGTGGGGGACCTCATACCACCAAGAAAGCAGTGCTGGGAGCAAAGAGCATCCTTTGGACCCAGGGTTCATGAGTGGAGAAGCTCCTACTCCAGGGGAAGATTGATGAGAAGGACCTTCCTCCAGAGTTGACAGAGAGAGAAAGCCTTCCCCTGGAGCTGATGCCCTGAATTTGGACTTCTAGTTTACTAAACTGTGAGAAAATGAATTTCTCTTTGTTAAAGCCACCCAATTGTGGTAATTCTGTTATAGCAGCACTAGATAACTAAGATACCCAAATAGGTTGGGGGAAAAAAAAAAAAAAACTGATGCAAAGGAGAAAATGTTTTTAAATCCCAGAGAATATTTATAATTTCACTTTGTAAACACCCAATAATTTGTAAGATAAAAGGCCTTGCATTAGCAACCCTCAATAGACAGACCCTAAGAAATGTAAGAGGATGTGAAATAGACTATTTATTTTAGTGTCTTTTATTTAGAAGCACTTGCCTGTTGTGATATCTATGTTATTTTAGCCAAATGAGGAATTTCAGGTTGATATCAGATTCTTTTGACATAGTAATTGAAATTAATTTGGAAATAGGGGGAGAACTCAAAATATCCACATAGAAACTGTGATTTGAAAGGAGTGAAATATCTTCTCACTAAATTGTCAAAATTAAAAAAATAAATAAATTAATTAAAAATGTAGGTGACAGGATAATATCTGTTAAATAAAATTTGAAATTTACACGGAGGCATTTCTAACTTGTCTGTAAATTATTTTCTTATTCATCCAAATGAACCTCATAGCGCCAGAACAATTTGTGTTTTGCATTGTATTGGCATGGTTGCACTTATGACACAATGCTTTCTTTTTCAAAGTTATTATTTTGAACTGCCACATACTTCTGGATATTTACTCTTTTCCAGTTCTTTTAGATTGAGTCAAGACGGTGTCATTTCACTTGCAAGCTCCAACACCATTTCAGGCCCTTTGACCCTTCTTCAAATAGCTAATTCCCTGGGGTGCAGAGGTGGTGCCAGAGTTGGCAGCAAATGACAAAGTGCTGAAAATTCTACTGCATTATTAAGCTACTTAGCTGTCAAGATCTTTATTTCTCTACTGGACTGCATACAGTATGATTCAAATAGATTGAAACACTTTATTAGAAACAAATTAAAAAGAAGTTGGTTCTTGAAAGTCATTATGGTTGCACATATGTGACGATTTCTATGATTTTGATTTCTACTTTCCTTCCATTAAAACTTAAAACTAAATTTTCACTTTATTGTTCAAGAGCCATGTAAATATCAATATTATCAAATAATGCTATATAATAAATGACTACTTTAGGCATTGCCTAAAAATAACTAGTTAAAAGGGAAAAATTTTGATAGCCTTTGTCAAGTTTATGCACTGCCCCCTGAGGAAGTCAAAATTCTAAGATGACTCTCAATGACACTCACCCTTGTATAAACTCTTGTCCTGAGTATGGGTGGAACCTGTGAATATTTTGAGATGTCACTCCCATAATTATGTTACATTATACGGCAAATGGGATTTCGCAGGTGCAATTAACTTCCCAAATTTGCTGACCCTAACATAGGAAGATTATCCAGATAAGCCTTATCTAATCATATGAGCCTTTTCAATCTGAATCTAGAAGGTAGAAGTCAACGATTCAAAGCACAAGAAGGATTCAACGTGACTTGAAGATGGAGGGGGCACATGGCAGGGAATGAATGTGGAAGTGTCTAGAAACTGAGACTGGCTCTCAGCTGACAGCCAGCAAGGAATGTGGATCTGTCTTACAAAAGGAAAGAGCTGAATTCTGCCAACATCAAGAATGAGCTTGAGGTGAATCTTTCCCTAGTCTCTAGCCAGGTAATCAACCTGATAACAACTTGACTTCAACATTGTAATACCTTAGAAGAGAACCTAGTTGTCTTATGCCAGACTCCTGACCTATGAAACTGTGAGTTAATAAATGGGTGCTTGTTTTCTCTAAGTCACTAAGTTGGTAGTACTTTGTTACACAGCAATAGAAAATGAATAACTTCAAACCCATTGCCATAGAGTCGATTCCAACTCATAGCAACCCTATATGACAGATTAGAACTGCTCCATAGGATTTCCAAGGAGCGGTTGGTGGATTCGAACTCCCTACCTTTTGGTTAGCAGCTGATCTCTTAACCAGTGTGCCGCTAGGACTCCAGAAAATCAATACATGCCTCCAAAAAAAAAAAAAAAAAGAGCTAATTGCTAATTTGCAGTGAATATTTAAATTAACTTCTGGTTTTGGATGTTAAAAATATATCTTTAAAGAGGTATCATCAATTTTGAAAGTGTGTTTTTTCTTAACGCCAGCTTTAAATGTTTTAACTTTCAGCTAATATGAGAGACATCTCTGTTCACACACGCTTGTTTTATACGGTCAAGCTGTATTCGAAATGTTCACTGACGGGGTGAGGGTAGGAAGAAATACGGGCCATTAAAAGTTCTCTCTTAAAAAAAAAAAAAAAAACAGGTCGGAAAAGTAATAAAACTATATGGCTTGCTGGGACACATCATCTTACTGTTAATTTTAATTCCAAAGATGATACTAAAAGCCAATAGGAATGTAATTAAAAGCAATCTACCCAAGGAGAAATCACAGGAAAGATGGCCCTGATTGAAAAAGAAATTTCATGGAGGATGATGCTTTTGATGATATTATCTATTATCTTCTAAATAGGAGAGTTTTCAGAGAGAGGCTTAAGGGCAAACTCTCTGCCTAATTTACAATAGAGGTTCTCATTTTATTTGATGTAAGAAATTCATGGTATTCTAGGGAACCAGAGTACTTGTTTGGTTTCATATGGAGAGAAGTTGACGGGCAATTCTCCTTTGCCACTAAATAACCAGGGCAAGCCCAGGCAACATGCCAAGTGATGGTGCAGGAGACAGAGCTACTTTTTTTTGGTTCATTTTCTCCCAATTAAACTGTATATGTTTCAATTTCATAAAAAAGGGGGCAGTTAAATTATTATTCTTTATAGTTCAGTTTTAATTTAATTCAGCGGAAGAGCTGCAAGGAAAATGGACAGTTTGCAACTTCTTTCTTCTAAGAAGTGCCAAGTTAAAATGTACAGCAATTGACTAAATGAGGTCAAGGTTTACTTTCTGTAGATCTTAGCCATGGGGACAATTGGAGCATTTGCAGGGCAGCAGGGAGAGCCAAAAGGATCCTCTTAATACATAATACAAAGAAGTTAAGGCTCTTGATTGAGAATCAGTCATTCTAATTACTTCTAAAATGATTTCTCTGAATAGTAATATTGTATTTATTTAGAAACACAATGTTACATCTTATTAAGAAAATTACTTGATTCCACTTTTCACAAAGAGCAAAAGTCATTGAGATAAAAGCAATCAAATAATGATTGAGTACTCTCTAGTAATAAGAAAAAAAAAACCCATATTATACACATTCTGGGTCTCTACTAAGATTCAGCACGTGCAGAATTCAGCATAAAAATTCTACAAAATGCCAACACATTGCAGTAACCGTCTTCTGAGGAAATCACACTTGTAGGAGGAGTCAGTTCTCTTGTTTTGACATCTTACATTATTTTCAGATCTAAAACTAAAAACGTTATTTTTTTATTCATTATTCATCAAATGCCAATTTCATACAGCAGTGAATAGAACACACAAAAGCCCTGTTTGCATGGGGTTTATAAGCCAGCTCTACAGTAGCCTTGAAAACCATCAGAACACAATCATGGTGAAAAGCAGTATTCTAGCAATGACTGCAGAGGGCAGATGGGGATGGAGCTCCTTCAAAGCCTCATTCCAAATGAATCAAAGAAATTAAAATGGTACACGAGAAAATAACTACTTAACACAGCAAAATGTGAGTAATGGAGCAACAGAGGAACAAAAAAGACATACGTCATATAGAAAACAAATAGCAGACTGGCAGATCCCTGGTGATACAGTGGTTAAGAGCTCAGGCTGTTATCCAAAAGGTCAGCAGTTCGAATTTACTGGCTGCTCCTTGGAAACCCTATGGGGAAACCCTACTATGTCCTATTGGGTGGCAATGAGTAGAAATCGAGTGGATGGCAATGGGTTTTTTTGTTCATTTGTTTGTGTTATTACTAATTACATTTTATATAAATAGTTTAAACTCTTCAGTGAAAAGACAGATATTGGTGAATTGGTTCAAAGACACAAAAAGGTTAAAAGCAAAAGGATGGGAAAAGATACATCATGCAAACAGTAACTGTCCTAGGTATCTAGTGTTACTGTAACAGAAATACCACAAGTGGAGGCCTTCAACAAACAGAAGTTTATTCTCACACAGTCTAGTAGGTTAGAAGTCCAAATTCAGGGCATCAGCTCCAGGGGAAGGCTTTGTCTCTCTGTTGGCTCTAGAGAAGGTCCTTGTCATCAATCTTCCCCTGGACTATGACCTTCTCTGCACGGGGACCCCAGGTCCAAAGGACGCGCTCTGCTCCTGGTGCTTCATTCTTGGTTATATGAGGTCCCCCTGTTTCTCTGCCTCCTTCTCTCTGCTTTAAGTGAGAGTTTACAATTCAAGTTAGTTTCTCATACAAAAATTTATACACACATTGTTATGTGACCCTAGTTGCTCTTCCTATACTATGACAGCACACTCCTCCTTTCCCACCAGGACTTCCTGTGTCCATTCAACCAGCTCCTGACCCTTTCTGCCTTCTCATCTTGCCTCCAGACAGCAGCCGCCCATTTAGTCTCATGTATCTACTTGAGCTAAGATGCACACTCTTCACAAGTATCATTTTATGTCCCATAGTCCAGTCTAATCTTTGTCTGAAGAGCCAGCCTCGGGAATGGTTTTGGGCTAACAGAGAATTCGGGGTCCATGTCTTCTGGGGTCCCTCCAGTCTCAGTCAAACCATTAAGTCTGGTCTTTTTACTAGAATTTGAATTCTGCACCCCGCTTTGCTCCTGCTCCATCAGGGACTCTGTTGTGTTCCCTGTCAGGCTGATCATTGGTAGTAGCTGGGCACTATCTAGTTCTTCTGGTCTCAGGCTGATGGAGTCTCCGGTTTACGTGGCCCTTTCTGTCTCTTGGGCTAATGTTTTTCTTGTGTCTTTGGTGTTCTTCATTCTCCTTTGCTCCAGGTGGTTTGGGACCAATTGATGCATCTTAGATGGCCACTCACTAGCTTTTAAGACCCCAGAAGCCACTCACTAAAGTGGGATGCAGAACAGTTTCTTAATAAACTTTGTTATGCCAATTGACCTAGATGTCCCCTGAAAGCATTGTCCCCAGACCCCTGCCCCTGCTACCCTGTCCCTCGAAGTTTTTGGTTTTATTCAGGAAACTTCTTAGCTTTTGGTTTAGTCCAGTTGTGTTGACTTCCCCTGTAGTGTGTGTTGTCCTTCCCTTCAGCTAAGATAATTCTTGTCTACTATCTAGTTAGTGAATACCCCTCTCCTTCCCTCCCCACCCTTGGAACCATCAAACAATATTCTGTGTTTAAACCTTTTCTTGAGTTCTAATAAAAATGTATACAATATTTGTCCTTTTGCAACTTACTAAATTCACTCAGCATGCCTTCCAGATTCCTTCATGTTATGTTTCATGGATTCATAAGATGTGTCTCTTGTAAGCAGCATATAGACGGATTGTGATTTTTTTTTATCCATTCTGCCACTCTTGTCTCTTTATTGGTGCATTTAGTCCATTTACATTCAGCATAATTATTGATAAGTATGAGTTTAGTGCTGTCATTTTGATGTCTTTTTGTGTGTGTGTTCTTGACAATTTCGTTTTCCACTTAATTTTCTGTGCTGTGTTGTTTTTCTTCATACACTTTCTTGTCATCCTTTTCACTGTTGTTGATTTTATATTTGCTGAGTCATTATGTTTTTCTTGTTTTTTATTTTGATGTGTAGGATTGTTGGTTTCCTTTGTGGTTGCCTTAATATTTACCCCTATTTTTCTAAGTTTATACCAGTCTTGTATTTCTTTATATCATCTTGACTTCTTCTCCATATGAAAAATCTATGATTACATTTTTAGTCCCTCTTTTTTGTTGTAATGTTGTCATCTTTCACGTACTGACATCTCTTTTACCCTATTATCAGTGTTTTAGCTTTGATTTTTTTTTGTGACTTCCCTGTCTGGGTTGATACCTGGTTTCTCTGTCCTGTGTTCTAGTCTTGGGTTGTTATGTGATGTTATTGATTTTCTAACCGGAGGACTCCCTTTAGTATTTCTTGTAACTTCGGTTTGGTTTTTGCAAATTCCTTAAACTTCTGTTTATCTGGAAATGCCCTAATTTCAGCATCATATTTGAGAGACAGTTTTTCTGGATATATAATTCTTGGCTGGCAATTTTTTTTTTCCTTCAAGGCTTTATATATGTCATCCTGTTGCCTTCTTGCCTGCATGATTTCTGCTGAGTAGCCCGAGCTTAGTCTTATTGAGACTCTTTATAGTTGACTTTTCTTTTATCCCTAGCTGCTCTTTAAATTCTCTATCTTTGGTTTTGGCAAGTTTGATTATATGTCTTGGTGACTTTCTTTTGGGATCTACCTTGTGGGGGGGTCAATGAGCATCTTAGATAGGTATCTTCTCATCTTTCACGATATGAGGAAAGTTTTCTGTGAACAAATCTTCAAAAATTCTCTCTGTAGTTTCTGTTATTCCTCCTTGTTCTGGTACTCCAATCACTCGTAGGTTATCCCTCTTGATAGAGGAATATTCCTCATAATTCTTAGGGTTTCTTCATTTTCCTTAATTCTTTTATCTGATTTTTCCTCAAATAAGTTGGTGTCAAGTGCTTTATCTTCAATCTCATTAATTCTGACTCCCATTGTCTCAGTTCTGCCCCTATGACTTTCTATTGAGTTGTCTAATTTTCAAATTTTATTGTTAATCTTCTGGATTTCTATTTCCTTCTCTCTATGGATTCTGGCAGCCTGTTAAATTTGTCATTATGCTCTTCTCTAATCTTAAGTTCCTCTATTGCTTTGTCTGTATGTTCCTTGGCTTATTCTGCATTTTGAAAGATTTCCTTCCGATCTCTTAAAGAGTTCTGTATATTAATCTTTTGTACGCTACCTCCAGAAATTCCAAGAAGTTTTCTTCCTCTGGAAAATTTATTGATTCTTTGTTTTAGGAGCTGGCTGAAAGCATCAGTCTCCCTCTTTATGTGATTTGATATTGACTGTTATCTCTGAGCCATCAATAAGTTATTATATTTATTTATTTTGTGTTTGCTTACTGTGTCCTAGCTTCTTGTTTTGATATGCCCAAATAGGCTGCTTGTGTGAGGTAGTTTTATTATTGGTGTCTTTGAAGCTTTAATGTCCTGTCACCAGGTGGTTAGATCTGTTACTAGGTATGTGAGCCGAGGAGTCTCTTTATTTTTCTTGTATGGTTTCTGCTCAGGTGTCCAGGTAGTTGGTCACCAAGTGTGTGATGCAGGCTCTCATCTACAGTCCTAGACAGGCAGGGGTGACTGGTGTAGGCACAGGTATCTGGCTGCAGTAGGGGGTCATGCACTGAGCAAGGCAAGGGGCTGATGGCTGCTCCTGAATGTCTGGGAGGAAAGTGTGTCCCTGTTCCCTAGAGCACATAGTTGGGTGGGTTTTGCAACTGGACTATGGGCACCCAATGCTGTTGACTGTAAGGACTGGGAGGCACCACTTATTCTTGGACCCCTGTTGCAGGTGGCTAGGTAGCATGGGTGGAGCCACCAGTCCTCAGGCCCCTGATATGGGTAGGTGAGGACCCTGCTTCATGGGCAGAGCAGTGTCAAATGTCATGAACCTACCACTCCATCATATTGCTGATACAGTTGAAGTTAGGCTTCAGGCATATACCTTGCTGTACTATGCTAATGAGGGTCTATGCTGTTGAAATGGGCCCACATAGGTCTATGCAGGGGTGAAAGGCATTCAAAGTCTGTAGACCCCTTATGCCTGTGCCTAGGCAAAAGAGATGTGCCTACCCTGAGTTCCCTGCTTATGGGTGCTGGCAGATTATTTTTTCCTGTTTATTTACTTCTTCCCTCTCCATGACCGCGAGAATGGTTCAGGGCATATGACGGGTCCTACTTCCAGCCCAGGGGACAAGGCAATCACTGAAGCCTGCCCGGGACCCTGTGCAGCACAGGGAGGGGGCAGGTAAATGGAAGAGGGCTTTTTTCCCAAAGGTGGTGTTTTTGATCCACACAGTAGGTCAGATATATGTACTTATCTTTTGCCAACTGAGGGCCACTTTTGACTGGTTCTGGAGGCATTAGTAGGCTCTCTGCTGCTGGTCTCACCCAATGTGAAAAATGCTTCTGGAGTGCCACTGCTTGCCTCACCACACAAGCCAGCCTGTATGGCCTGAAGGGTACCAGCTCCAGCCAGGTCATGTCTGGACAGTCCTCGCTGCTTCTGAACCATCTCTCCCTCCCGCTGCCACTTGGTCCAATTCCTAAAACTTGCCTTTGATGTTCAGGGTGTCTAGATGGTCATATAAAATCGATTCACTTGTTTTTTTTCGGTCTTTGTTGTAAGAGAGACCACAGAAAACATCTATCTACTCTGCCATTTTGGCCCCAACTCTTCCTTCTCTCTTTTATATCTCAAAAGAGATAGGCTTAAGACATAATGTAACCTTATAGATTGAGCCCTGCCTCATTAACATAACTGCCACTAATCCCATCTCATTAACATCATAGAGATACGATTTAAAACACATAGGAGAATGACATCAGATGATAAAATGATGGACAATCACACAATACTGGGAATCAGGGCCTATCCAAATTGATACAAATATTTTTTGGGGACACAATTCAATCCATGACAGTAACCAAAGCAAGTTGGAGTGGCTGCACTAATACTATACAAAATAAACTTTAAGACAAAAATTGTTATTAGAGACGAAAAAGGACATTTTTTTAATAAGAGTCAAACCATCAAAAGAAATAAAAATTATAAACATATATAGACCTGGTAACTGAACTCCATGATACATAATGTAAAAACTGACAGGACTGAGGGGGAAATAGACAATTCAACAATAATAGTTGGAAGCTTCCATATTCTGCTTTCAAAAATAAATGGAACAGATAGAAGATTAACAAGAAAATAGAGAATTTGCACAGCACTATAAACCTACTGCACCTAACTGACATCTGTGGAACAGTCCACCAAACAATAGCAGAATACACATTCTTCTTAATTCACATAGAATACTCTCCAGGATAGACCATATTCTAGGCCATAATACAAACCTCAAGGAACTAAAAATGATTTAAATCATACAAAATATATTCTACTACTGGACTTCTGGCAAAATGGTGCTCTAGGCAGAAGCACCATGCCGTCCCTCCACAGCAAAGATCCAAAAAACTAAGGCAAACAGAGAAAATAGCAATCCTGAAACCCTAAAACATCAAATGAAGAGATAAAGAACTCAGCCAAGCACCAAATGGAGTGAGAAAACTGACAGAGAATGGAGAGCAAGGAAAGATTCATGCAGAGGTCCCCTATCAGCTAATGCAGCGCGGATCCGCCATCTTGGACTCCTATCGACACTAGCAAATGGGGATACAAGAAATTAGCTTCACAGAGCTTCCAGTGGGAGACAAAATAATGGTCTCTTATCTCTGCTCCAACAGCAAGCTCCGCTAGCACTTTATTTTGTTTGTATGTTTTTGGTTCCTGTTCCTCTCTCAACTCTCCCATATCCATCTTAGCTCTATCCATAACAATCTCGCCCTACATCCTGGCTACCTGGACTGCGTGCCTAACATCACACCACTGAGCAGCACAGGCATGGCTTACTTGAACATACCCTTCACTGATTACCGACCCACCCTGGTGGCTTTAGAAAGTGCCATGAACAACCCATCCCAGTAACTCCTCTTCAGATAGACCTGCCCTGCTGTACCATATCTGAACAACTAACCCTGCCAATTGGAGAAGGAGGCAAAAAGCATCATGCCCAGAGATGAGCAAACAACAGAGAACACACATCCCACCTGCTCAGACCTAGCCAAATTAAAAACAAAAATGATGAAACAAACAAATCTGCAATCAATAAATGAGAAAAATAACTACTGAATGCCTCGAAGACTACAGACAATATCAAAACATTTACAAACACAGGACACGATGGTTCCAGTAGGCATCCAAAATAAAACACCAGATGACTTTCCAGTGGAAGAAAAGGTACTAGAACTACCAGATAGGGAATTCAAATCTCTAATACTCAGAATTATCCAAGAGTTGAAACAAAAAGCAGACAAAAATGAGGAAAAAATAGACAAATTCATGAAAAGGCAAACAAATTCATGGAAAATACAGACAAAAAAAAATTGGAAGAATTCAGGAAAATAATGCAGGAACAAAATGTCAAAATAAATTCACAACTAGAAATACAAAAACAACAATTAGAAATCCAAAAGATAAACAACAAGATTTTAGAAATGGAGAGTGTCATAGAAGGGCTGAGGAGCAGATGTGAAACTATGGGAGACAGGATCAGTGGAATTGAAGACAAACACTTGGCTACAACTCTATTTGAGGAAACTTCAGAAAAAATAACAACGAAAAATGAAGAGACCCTGAGGGTTATGTGGGATACAATCAAAAGAAAAATTTGAGAATGATTGGAGTTCCAGAATAGGGGGAGAAAACAGAAAACACAGAGGGGATCATTGAAGAACTGCTGACAGAAAACTTCCCCAATATCATGACAGATGAAACGCTGGCCAACCAAGAAGCTCAATAAACCCCATATAGGATAGACCCCCAAAGAAAATCGCAAAGGCATATCATAATCACACTTGCCAAAACCAAAGACAAAGAATCCTGAAGGAGCTCATGAAAAGCAAGAAGTCACATACAGAGAAGAAACAATAAGACTAAGCTCAGATTATTCAGCAGAAACCATGCAGGCAAGAAGTAAATGGGATGACATATACAAAACCTTGAAAGAAAAAAATTGCCAGCCAAGAATAATATATCCTATAAAACTCCCGTTCAAATCTGATGGTTAAATTAGGTCATTTCCAGATAAACAGAAATTAAGGAAATATGTAAAAACCAAACCAAACTTATAAGAATTATTAAAGGCAGTTCTTTGATCTGAGAACAAACAACTTCAACTCACAGACAGAATCTAGGACACAAGATCGTATAAGCCAGATACCAATCTAGGAAATGAACTCTCAAGGACTATCCAAAACCAAAAGAAATACAACAGAGAATCAGAGCAGTTAATCAGTAAATGACAACAACATCAGAACAATAAAAGAGGGAATAAACAGTGTAGGTATAGAACCTTCTAATGGAGAGGAAGGCAAGGCGATTCCAAGTAATAATAGACTGCTTCAAACTTAGAAAGATAATGGTAAATTTCATGGTAACCACAAAGAAAGTTAACAAACATACTCATATAAATAAAGAGGAAAAACATAGTCTCAGCAAAAACAAATAAAAAAAATGAAACAAAAATCCACAAACAAAAGTAACTCAGCACAGGAGAGTAAGAACAAAGAGAACATCAGCACCACAAAAAAAAGGACTGTAAAATGACAGCAATGAACATACATCTATCAATAATTACACTGAATGTAAAAGGACTCAATGAACCCATAAAGACAAGGAGAGTGACAGAATGGATAAGAAAACAGGATCCATCAATATGCTGTCCACAAGAGACACACCTTAGAAAGAAAGATGTGAATTTAGTAAAAGTCAAAGGTTGGAAAAAATATATCAAGATAACAACTACTAAAAAACAGCAGGAGTGGCAATTCTAATCTCAGATAACATAGAATTTAAAACAAAATCCACCATAAAAGACAAAGAAGGACACTATATAATGATTAAGGGGA
>NW_004444055.1:4545220-4547182 GCF_000243295.1 Trichechus manatus latirostris | reverse complement strand
AGAAAATTACAGACCAATATCTCTCATGAATATAGATGCAAAAATTCTCAACAAAATTCTAGCCAATAGAATTCAGCATCATATCAAAAAAATAAGACACCACGACCAAGTAGGATTCATACCAGCTATGCAAGGATGGTTCAGCATTAGAAAATCAATCAACGTAATCCACCACATAAATAAAAGGAAAGAAAAAAAATCACATAATCATCTCAATTGACACAGAAAAGACATTCAACAAAGTCCAACACCCATTCCTGATAAAAACTCTCAATAAAATCAGTGTAGAAGGGAAATTTCTCAACACAATGAAGGGCATCTATGCAAAACCAACAGCCAACATCATTCTTAATGGAGAGAGGCTGAAAACATTCCCCCTGAGAACAGGAATAAGACAAGGATACCGTTTATCACCACTCCTATTTAACATTGTGCTGGAAGTTCAAGCTAGAGCAATAACGGAAGATAAAGAAATAAAGGGCATCAAAATTGGTAATGAAGAAGTTAAACTGTCCTTGTTTGTGGATGATATGATACTATACATAGAAAATCCTAAGGAGTCCATGAGAAATCTACTGGAACTAATGGAAAGATTCAGCAGAGTAGCAGGATGCAAGATAAACGTACAAAAGTCAGTTGGATTCTTATACACCAATAAGGAAAATGATGAGAAGGAAATCAGGAAAACAATACTGTCAAGGATTGAATTATGTCCCCAAAAAAATATGTGTATCAATTTGGCTGGGCCATTATTCCCAGAATTGTGTGGTTGGCCTCAATTTTCTGATTGTAATTTTATCTTAAAGAGGATTAGGGTGGGATTGTAACACCACCCTTACCCAGGTCACATCCCTGATCCAATGTAAACGGAGTTTCCCTGGAGTGTGGCCAGCACCAGCTTTTATCTTACAAGAGATAAAAGGAAATGGAAGCAAGCAGAGAGTTGGGGACCTCTACTACCAAGAAAGCAGTGCCAGGAGCAATGCGTGTCCTTTAGACCTGGGGTCCCTGTGCAGAGAAGCTCCTAGTCCAGGGGAATATTGATGAGAAGGCCGACAGAGAGAGAAAGCTTTTCCCTGGAGCTGATGCCCTGAATTTGGACTTTTACCCTACTTACTCTGAAGAAATAAATTTCTCTTTGTTAAAACCATCCACTTGTGGTATTTCTGTTAAAGCAGCACTAGATAACTAAGACAAATACCATTTATAATAGCCCCTAAAAAAAAATTCTTAGGAATAAATCTAACAAGGGATGTAAAAGACATATACAAAGAAAACTACAAAACACTACTGCACGAAACCCAAAGGGATCTACATAAATGGAAAAACATTCCATACTCATGGATAGGTAGACTCAACATTGTGAAAATGACACTTCTACCCAAAGCAATTTACAAATACAGTGCAATCCCAATCCAAATACCAACAACATTCTTCAAAAAGATGGAGAAACTAATCATTAACTTTATATGGAAAGGGAAGAAGCCCCGAATAAGTAAAGCACTACTAACGAAGAAGAATAAAGTTGGAGGACTCACACTACCAGACCTCAGCACCTACTATACAGCTACAGTAGTCAAAACAGCCTGGTACTGGTACAATGACAGATACATTGACCAATGGAATAGAATTGTGAACCCAGATGTAAATCCATCCACCTACAGTCACCTGATCTTCGACAAGAGCCCAAAGTCCATCAAATAGGAAAAAGACAGTCTTTTTCACAAATGGTGCTGGAAAAACTGGATATCCATCTGTAAAAAAATGAAACAGGACCCATAGTTCACACCATATACAAAAACTAATTCAAAATAGATCAAAGACGTAAATATAAGGCCAAAAACTATAAAGTTCATAGAAGAAAAAATAAGACCAATGCTACAGGCCTTTATACACGGCATTAACAGGATACAAACCATAACCATCAACACACAAACCCCAGAAGATAAGCTAGATAACTGG
>NW_004444055.1:4524647-4543863 GCF_000243295.1 Trichechus manatus latirostris | reverse complement strand
CACAACAGAGGGTTCTGGACAGAGCTGGAGAAGGATGTGGAACAAAATTCTAACTCACACACAAAAAAGACCAGATTTACTGACCTAAAGGAGACTGGAGAAACCCCAAGAGTATGGCCCCCAGACACCCTTTTTGCTCAGTGGTGAAGTCACTTCCGAGGTACACCGTTCACCCGCGAGTGGACAGCCCCATGTAACCAGATGGGACTGGTGGGGCACAGCGGTCCAGAGACGGGGGCTGGAGGGCAGAGGGGGACAGGAAAGCTGGTGATGGGGAGCCTAGGGTTGAGTGGGTATAGTGTTGATGTGTTGTGAGGTTGTTGACCATTGTCATAGGGCAACATGTGTGCTAGCTGTTTGATGAGAGGCTGTTCTGTTTTGTAAACATTCATTTAGAATGGGAGTGGCAGGGCAATCAGAAGAGCATGGTCGATGTCGCTGAACTGTCCATGTAGAGGTTTTTAGAATTGTATATCTTTGGCTATGTGTATTTTCACCAAAGAAAAGAAAAGGGAAAGGGTCGAGGGGGGAGAGGGTTGACATGTCGTGGGGTTGTTGACCAGTGCCATAGAACAGTGTGTGTACTACTGTTTCATGAGAAACTGTTTGTTCTGTAAACCTTCACCTGAGGTACAATAAAAAAAAAAGGGGGGGGGGATATTCTACTACCATAATGGAATAAAATTAGAAATTAGTAACATAAGAGAATTTGTGAAATTTATAAATATGTAGAAATTAAAGAAGACCTTCCTAAATAATCAAGGATCAAAGAAGAAATCACAAGGAAAATTAGAAATTACTTTTAAATTAAAAGACAACATATCAAAACTTATGGTCTGAGCTAAAGCAGTGTTTCAAGGGAAATTCATAGCTGCAAGCACCTATGTTAAAAACGAAGAGAGATAAATCAACATCTCAATCTTGCACCTTAATCAACTAGAAAAAGGATAGCAAACTAAACTCAAAGCAAGCGTAATAGAAATTTGAGTGTAAATAAATGAAATAGAGAATACAAATATATATATATATACACACACACACAGTCGTTGTTGTTAGGTGCCATTGAGTAGGTTCCAACTTATAGTGACCCTCTGTCCAATAGAACAAAACACTGCCCAGAGCTGCACCATCCTCACAATCCTTGCTATGTTTGAGCTCATTGTTGCAGTCAATATGTCAATCCATCTCATCGAGGTTCTTCCTCTTTTTCGTTGACTTACCAAGCATGATGTCCTTCTCCAGGGTCTAGTCCCTCTTGATAACACGTCTAAAGTACTTGAGAAGAAATCTCTCAGACTTGCTTCCAAGGAGCACTCTGGCTGTATTTCTTCCAAGATAGACTTGTTACGTTTTTCTGACAGTATATGGCATATTCAATATTCTTCACTAACAGCATAATTCAAATGTGTCAATTCATCTTCTGTCTTCCTTATTCATTGTCCAGCTTTTGCATGCATGTGAGACGATTGACAATATCATAGCTGCAGTCAGGAGTACCTTAGTCCTCAAAGTGACATCTTTGCTTTTCAATACTTTAAAGAGGTCTTTACAGCAAATTTGCCCAATGCAATACATCATTTGATTTCTTGAATGTTGCTTCCATGGGAGTTGATTGTGTAATCCAAGTAAAATGAAATCCTTGGCAACTTTAATCTTTTCTCTGTTTTTCATAATGTTGCTTATTGGTCCAGTTGTGAGGATTTTTATTTTCTTTATGTTGAGGTGTAATCCATACTGAAGGCTGTGGTCTCTGATCTTCATCAGTAAACGCTTCAAGTCTTATTCACTTTCAGCAAGCAAGGTTGTGTCATCTGCATAGTGTACATTGTTAATGAGTCTTCCTCTAGTACTGATGCCACATTCTTCTTCATATAGTTCAGCTTCTTGGATTATTTGCTCAGCATGCAGATTGAATAAGTATGGGGAAAGGATACAACACTGACACACACCTTCCTTGATTTTAAACCACGTAGTATACCCTTGTTCTGTTCAAACGACTGCCTCTTGGTCTGTGTACAGGTTCTGCATGAGCACAATTAAGTGTTCTGTAATTCCATTCTTTGCAATTTTATCCATAATTTGTTAAGATCCATACAGTACAATGTCTTTGCATAGTCAATAAAACACAGGTAAACATCTTTCCGGTATTCTCTGCTTTCGGCCGAGATCTGTCTGACATCAGCAATATCACTTGTTCCATGTCCTCTTCTGTATCCAGCTTGAATTACTGACAGTTCCTTGTCAATGTACTCTGCAACTGTTTTTGAATTATCTTCAGCAAAATTTTATTTGTGTATAATATTAATGATATTGTTCGATAATTTCTGCATTCTGTTGGATCACCTTTCTTTGGAATGGACACAAACATGAATCTCTTCCAGTCATTTGGCCAGGTAGCTGTCTTCCAAATTTCTTGGCGTAGATGAGTGAGCACCTCCAGCACCCCATCCGTTTGTTTAAATATCTCAGCTGGTATTCCATCAATTCCTGGAGCCTTGTTTTTCTCCAATGCCTTCAGTACAGCTTGGACTTCTTCCTTCAGTAGCATTGGTTCTTGATCATATGCTATCTCTTGAAATGTTTGAACATTGACAAATTCTTTTTGGTACAGTGACTCTGTGTATTCCTTCCATCTGCCTTTGATGTTTCCTGCATTGTTCAATATTTTGTCCATAAAATCCTTCAAAACTGCAAATTGAAGCTTGAATTTTTTTCTACAGTTGTTTCAGCTTAAGAAATGCCCAGCGTGTTCTTCCCTTTTGGTTTTCTAACTCTAGATCTTTGCACATTTCATTATAGTACTTTACTTTGTCTTCTTGAGCCACCCTTTGAAATCTTCTGTTCAGCTCTTTTATTTCATCATTTCTTCCATTTGCTTTAGTCACTCTATGTTCAAGATCAAATTTCAGAGTCTCTTCTGACTTCCGTTTTGTTTTTACTTTCTTTCCTGTCATTTTAATGACCCTTTGCTTTCTTCATGTATGATGTTCTTTATGTTATCCCACAACCCATCTGGTCTTTGGTCATTAGTGTTCAATGCATCAAATCTATTCTTGAGATGGTCTCCAAATTCATGTGGGATATACTCAAGTTCGTTCTTTGGTTCTCATGGACTTGTTTTAATTTTCTTCAGCTTCAACTTGAACTTGCATTTGAGCAATTGATAGTATGTTTCACAGTCGGCCCCTGGCCTTGTTCTGACTGATGATATTGAGTTTTCCAATGTCTCTTTCCACAGATGTAGTCGATTTGATTCCTGTGTTTTCCATCTGGTGAGGTTCACGTGTAGAGTTGCCATTCATGTTGTTGAAAAATAGGATGTTCAGTGAAGTTGTTGATGTTACAAAATTCTTTCATGCAATCTCCAATGTCATTTCTATCACCAAGGCCATATTTTCCAACTACCAATCCTTCTTTGTTTTCAACTTTTGCATTCCAATCATTAGTGGTTATCAATGCATCTTGATTGTATGTATGATCAATTTCAGACTTCATAAGTTGGTAAAAATCTTCAATTTCTTCATGTTTGGCATTAGTAGTTCATACATAAATTTGAATAATAGTCATATTAACTGGTCTTCCTTATAGCCATATGGATATTATCCTATCACTGACAGTGCTGTATTTCAGGATAGATCTTGAAATATTCTTTTTGACAACAAATGCAATGCCATTCCTCTTCAGTTTGTCATTCTTGGCATAGTAGACCATGTGATTGTCTGATTGAAAATGGCCAATACCAGTCCACTTCAGCTCTCTAATATTAAAATATCGATCTTTATGTGTTCCATTTCTTTTTTGATGATTTCTAATTTTCCTATATTCATACTTCTTACACCCCACATTCTGATTATGAATGGATTTTTGCAGCTCTTTCTTCTCATTTTAAGTCATGCCACCTCAGCAAATGAAGGTCCCAAAAGCTTTACTCCATTCACATCATTACAGTCAACTCTACTGTGATGAGAAAAACAATAGAGTACATCAATGAAGCCAAAAGTTAGCTCTTTGAAAAGATCAACAAAATTGATGAACTTTAGCTACACTAAGAAAGAGAAAGATACAGAGATAGGGAGAGACAGAAGGAGGGAGAGAGTGAGGGAGAGAAGACTCAAATTACTAAAATCAGGAAAGAAAGAGTAGAAATTTCTACTAACCTTACTGTTATGGATTGAATTTTGTCCCCAAAAAAATGTGTGGATCAATTTGGCTGGCCCATGATTCCTAGTATTGTGTGATTTTCCTATATGGAATAAATCCTGCCTCTATGATGTCAATGAGGGAGGATGGGTGGCAGTTGTGTTAGTAAGGCAGGACTCAACTTATAAGAGTGGATTGTGTCCTGAGGCAATCGCTTGAGATATAAAAGAGAGAAGTGAGCAGAGACAGGGGGACCTCATACCACCAAGACAGTAGTGCCAGGAGCACAGCGCCTCCTTTGGACCTGGGGGTCCCTGTGCAGAGAAGCTCCTAGACCAGGGGAACACTGATGAGAAGAAGGCTGACAGAGAGAGAAAGCCTTCTCCTGGAGCTGATGCCCTGAATTTGGACTTTTAGCCTACTTTACTGTGAAGAAATAAACTTCTCTTTGTTAAAGCCATCCACTGTGGTATTTCTGTTATAGCGGCACTAGATGACTAAGACACTTACATAAATAAAAAGGATAATAATTGAATACTATAAACAATTTACATAATAAATTAGGTAACCTAAACGAAATGGAAAAAATCCTAGAAAGACCCAACCAAAACCAAACCCAAACCCATTGCCATCTAGTCAATTCTGACTCATAGTGACCATATAGGGTAGAGTAGAACTGTCCCACAGGGTTTCCAAGGAGGGGTTGGTGGATTTGAACTGCTGACCTTTTGGTTATCAGCCAAGCCCTTGACCACTGTGCCTCCAGGGCCCCTAGAAAGACCCAAACAACCAAAATTTCTTAACACACATATAATATAATAAAAAAGACAGACAGTAACAAGTGTTTGCAAGAATGTGGAGCAAACTGGAACCCTTATTCACTACTGATGGGAATGTAAAATATTGCAGTCATTTTGGAAAACAGTTTGGTAGTTTCTTAATTTTTTAAAATATAGAATTACCGTATGATCTATTAATTCCACTCCTAGGTCTAGATCCAAGTGAAACAAAAACTTATTTCCATGCAAAAATTTATACATGAATGCTCATAGCAGCATTGCATTATTCATAATAGTCAAAAAGTGTGAACTACCCATATGTTCATAGACTGATGAGTAAATAAGCAAAAATGGTATACATTGGAATATTACTAAGTCAAAAAAAGGAACATGTTACTGATTCATATATTCATACATATACCTATTATAATGTCTAAAATTTAAAACTCCAGTCATTTTAAGAATGAATGTGGAACATCTGAAATTATTATACATTGCTGGTAGGAATATAAAATGGTATAATCACCTTAGAAAACAGTTTGGAAGTTTCTTAAAAAATAAACTTACACCTACCCTGTGACCTCACCATTCCACTACTTACCCAAGAGAAATGAAAGTATATCTCAAAAAAAAAAAAAAAAAAAGAGAGAGAGAGATTTGTATACAAATACTCTTTGAAGCTTTTTTTTTTGGAAAAACCAAACAATAAAAAGAAATAAACTAGGTGTACACACAACATGAATGATTAATGAATGAAAGGAGTCAGATAAAAAGATTACCTATTCTGTGTCACCATTTATATAAAACTCAATAAAATGCAAACTTACCTGTTGTGATAGATAGTAGATCATTAGTTGCCCGTGGATTAGGGGTTTAAGAAGGGTGTTAAGGAGGGATTACCAAGAAATATGAGAAAACTATTGGAGGTGATAGATGTGTTTATCATCTAATTGGGGTAGTGGTTTTATTGGTAATGTATATGCTTAACTTATCAAATTGTATACTTTGAATGCAAATTATGTTAATTGTATCTCATTAAAACTGTTTTAAAAAAGTTTAGACTCTGGAGTAATGCTTCAGTTCAAATCACTATTCTTTGTCTTTTAGCTCTGTGACTTAGGGAAATTGCTTATCCTATTTCTCAGTTTTCCTATTCTCAGTAGGAAAGTAGCTCATTAGGATATTCAGAAGTATAAATAAATTAATGCATGTAATCTGCTTAAAATGGTGCCTGATATATAGCAAGCTCTAAGAAATGTTAGTTGTCATTTTTGTTGATAGCATAAGCAGCATCTTATATGCAGAATATACAGCTCCAAGAACCAGAGTTAGATGGGGGTTTCCCTTTTACAATTGCAACATTAATTATAAATATTTTATTTACAACATTATTTCTTCTAGTCTCTGTGACTTGATTAAAAGAATTTAGCACCAAGGTGACCCAGTAGTAGTCCTATTTAATTTTAACCAGAGAGTTTATAAGCCAGTCATTTCAGCAATTCGTGTAGCTAATCATCTCCAGCAATATAGGGAAAATAAGATAATTACTTCCCAAAAAAGCCAGGGATTACAAACAAAATAAAGGGTATACCATAAGGTGTCTTCTTCTACTACCAAGGAAGAATTTTGAAACATAAAACCAGCAGGAAAGGAGGTTTGGGGTACCATATTAGTGATTGAAAGAAGGTGGATGAAAAAAAAGAACTAGAAACTTAAAGTTATAAATGCTATTTGATGGTCTTATGTTAAGTTCTGGGAACAAAGGATTGAGTCCTTATCCACATTTCATTATTTTGAAAAAAAGAAAAAAAAAGATTTTTATCGAGTATAACACATGATATTTTTATTGTTAGATGCCTTCAAGTTGGCTCTGAGTCCCAGCGAACTTATTGAATAACAGAACGAAACGTTGTCCAATCTTGTGCCATCCTTAACGTTGTTGATATGATTGAGCCCATTGTTGTAGCCTGTGTCAATCCATTTCATACAGAGTCTCCCTCTTTTTCATTGATCCTCTACCAAAAGGAGTCCTGGTGGCACAGTAGTTAAGCACTAGGCTGCTAACCAAAAGGTTGGGGGTTTGAACCCACCAGAGGCTCTGCAGAAGAAAGATGTAGCAATGTGCTTCCATAAAGATTACAGCCTTGGAAACCCTATGGAGTTCTACTCTGTCCTACAGGTTTTCTATGAGTCAGAATCTATTCGATGGCAATGTTTTCTTGCTTTCCTACTTTACCAAGTATGATGTCCTTCTCCAGCAATTGGTCCCTCTTGATGAAGTATCCAAAGTAAGTGAGAGGAAGTCTTGCCATCTTCACTTCTAGGGAGCATTCTGGCTGTATTCTCTCCATTTCATTTTGATGTCACTTTGATACTATGGTATTTTCAATTACTTCATATGCATACAAAAGGTGGTGTGGTAGGGGAAAAAGACCTCAGACTCAAATTCAATCAAAAGAGATTTTTATTAATCCAAGACAAAGAAAAGCATTCAAATGAGGGAACTGTCAACATGCACTGAGCACAAAGACCAACAGATCCACTGAATTGCAATCATGGAGTCTCTAATACACAATCACAGAAGGAAGTAATATTAAGAAAAATTCTGATTGGTTATTCATTGATACATCATTGTCAAAGACAGAATAATAAATGTGGGATCTTTATAATGATTGGTTTAAAGAGTTTTTGTTGACTAGCTACCACTTGCTATGTGCTTTGTTGATTAGTTACTGCTTAGTGAGTATACGGAGTTTGCAGGAGGGGGCTTTTACAGGACTTTTGACAGATATTCATTGCTGGAAACATAGAAGTTACATAAAGGCTCCTTGGGAACAAACTGAAAACATTCGTTCTTGACTTGGTTACAAAGAAAACATTTCCTTAGATACCAGATAACAGGCAGAACTGCCCTTACCCTCTATAATTATTAACCAGCTCAGTGTTCTTGTTCCACAAATTTTCTACACAGAATGGATTCCAGGCCTAGACACTACCTTAGTGTCTTTACTCTGGTCAACCACCTCATTTAATTTTAGGGTTTTCCATATCATTGGAAAATGAAAAAGGAAGACCAAAGAAGAATTGACACATTCAAATTGTGGTGTTGGCAAAGAATATTAAATACGCCACAGACTGCCAGAAAAAATGAAGAAATCAGTCTTGAAGGAAGTACACATGACATACAGATAGCAAAATGTACATATTTTAGATGTGCAGCTTGATGTAATTTAAAAAAAATTAAACACACCTGTGTAACCACCAGCAGGTCAGCACCCCAGAAGTCTCTCCTGGGCCAGTAATTGAACTCTGACAATTTTAACTGTGGTTAAGATTTCATTCACCTTAGTTTTGCATACTTTTGAACTTTAAAAGAAACTTAAACAAAACTCTTTTGTGTCTGGCTTCACTTGCTCAACTGTATCCGTGTCAATGATTTTTTACTTCATTCCTGTGGCTGTTGTTAAGATTCACTATTTGTCTTTAGTTTCTGATAGCTGTACTATGATATGCATAGGTGTATTCTTTGTATTTATTATGCTCAGGATTTACAGAACTTTTTGGAGCTATGACTTAATGTTTTTCACTCATTTTGGAAAATTTTTAGGTATTGTTTCTTCTTATATTGCTTTCGCATCATCATTGTCCTCCTCAAGGAGCCCTGGTGGCACAGTGGTTAAGAGCTCGGCTGCTAACCAAAAAGTTAGCAGCTTGAATTCACCACCAGCTCCTTGGAAATTCTATGGGGCAGTTCTACTCTGTCTCATAGGGTCGCTGAGTCAGAAATGACTTGATGGCAACAGGTTTGTTTGTCCTCCTCAAACTCCTTACCAAATTATATTAAACACTTGTCATTGTCCCTGTATCTCACTTGGGTTCTTGTTTAAATTATTTTTACTACTCATGTCTCTCTATCTGAAAATATGTACATTTTCCGCTGACTTGTCTTTTAGTTGACTAATCTTCTCTTTTGCTGTGTTTAATCTGCTGTTATAACCATTACTGAATTATTAATTTTATTTCTCAATACTATGATTTACTTTGGATACTTTTTTTAAAATATATTTTAGTTCTTTGTTGAAGTTCTCCTCTGTTGAAACATTTCCTGGATTATAACGATCATAGTATTTTTGTTTTTTTTTGTTTGTTTTTTAACTCTAGATCTACTAATACCAATATTTGGATTACCTGTTAAATGTTCTCTCCTATTTGTTTTATTTTTCTCTTGGTTTTCAGTCATTTGTTTTGTTTCCTGGTTAAGTCCAGACATTTATTTTTTATTAAATTCTGGACACTGTATTAAAAATATAATCCATCATAGAGGATTTAATTTGTATCTGGTAAGAAGATAGATAAGGAGTCCTGGTGGTGCAACGGTTAAGTGCTCAGCTGCTGAGATGCTGCATAACAGGCAGTTCAAACCCATCAATCACTCTGAGGGAGAAAGATGTAGCAATCTCCTTCTGTAAAGATTATAGCCTTGGAATCCCTATGGAGCAGTTCTACTCTGTCCTATAGGGTTGCTATGAGTCAGAATTGACTATACAGCAATTTGGTAAGCAGATAGATATTAAGTAAATCACACCAATCTTGATGAGGCTTGTCTAGTTTCCTTTTGCCCTTCTCCTAGGGTATATAGAGTTTCATCTGTATGCATAATTATTTTTTACTAGATCCTTTTCTCCTTGATGACCTCTGAGCTCATATGTTTGTCTCCTCAGCAACAGTAGGCAGTAATAATTAGGGATGGATTACCCAATAAGCAAGGTATGCATGGGGCTTACTTGTGCTTACATTCTTATTTGTAGTGCACGATTTCATCTGTTTTTTTCCTCATCAAAGATGTGGTGACACCCTTTTGAAACTGTGCACTACAGATTAGTAAGTGAATACAAGTAAACCCATACATACCTTGCTTGCTGTAAGCCCATGCATACCTTGTTTACTGGATAACCCACCCCTGGTAATAATAATAAAAATCTCTATTTACTTCTCTTTTTAGCCTTTTAGCAGCTGCTTTCTGATTTTTTCTCATTGTCTCACTCTGCACATTTATAACTTCGAAACCAAGCCCACTGCCCTTGAGTCGATTTTGACTCAAAGTGACCCTATAGGACAGAGTAGAACTGCCCTGTAGAGTTTTCAAGACTGTAAATCTTTATGAAAGCAGACTGCCACATCTTTCTCCCATGGAGTGGCTGGTGGGTTTGAACCCCGACCTTTTGGTTAGCAGCCAAGTGCTTTAACTACTGTGCCACCAAATCTCCTTTATTTGCAACTTAGTAGTTAGCAATTTCCTTGAGAGAAAATTGCCAGCAGAATATTGGATTCACTTGAATGTATTTTCCTTCTTTCTGAGATCTTGTCTTTTCAAGTCCCTGCATCCTTAGTTTTTCATTGATGCCTTTAGCCAGCTATTTTATGCATTTTATCTAACACATACAGTCATTCACTGTGGGAATATGATTGAATCCATCATGGAAATTGGTGTGTGTGTATGTGTGTGTGTATATATATACATATATATATATGTATATTTCCATATTTTCCTGACTGCCTCCCCAAATATGTGTAGGATGTGTTTATGTTAGTGCTTACCTTTCCTATTTAGTCTTGAACAGCACTGTCTAATACAAATTTCAAATGTACCACATATAATATTTTAAAAATTTCAGGAAGTCATATTAAAAAAGTAAAAAGCAACAGGGGGAATTATATTTAATATTTTTATTAATTAAATACACTTTAAATACTAGCATTTCAACATCTGTGTTTTCAAAATCTAGAGTATATTTTACACTTACAGCTCATCTCAATTCCTAATAACCCCATTTGAAGCAGTCTTATGTAATTAGTGGGTGCCACATTGGACAGTGAGGTCTAGAGGTTTTAGAATATTGATAGGATACATGGCAGAACGAAGGGACAAATGGACATTATATGGTGACAGTGATTTGAAGACTTATCTACTTTTGGGGGATAAATAGGTATTTATTTAGCTGTAAAAAGAGGATTTTTATTATGTTAGGTAGAAACAATTTATTGGGGGATTTTTTTTTTTTTTTTTTTTTTTTATCTCCTCAGCATCCAATGCCCCTTCCTAGTTTGGAGGAATACAAATTACACAACTCAATGGAAGGTAAAATTCAGCTGAAGGTAAAAGTCAGCTTACTGAATTCAAAATGATGAAAACTCCCTTCTGTATCCTGAAATCCAGGATTCAGACATGTAACCCAGACCCAGACAATCACTTATGTCTTCCAATAATGCTATGTATGGAATGTATGGTACAGAAATGTAAGGAAAACTTTGACATAGACCCAAAAGTGGCCTTGAGTGAAGCAAAAGTGAGGTCTAGCAGTGACTCTGTTGCTTGCAGTGTCATTCTGGATTATGAATGTCATTGTGTTGCAGTTTCTAGACTTACTTAGTTCCTGCAGGTGTTCCTGGCCATTTTATGAATCCCTGATTTCTAGGGGTTTTGTGTACACCTGATAGCACTTTTTAGTACAACACTGTTGCTAAGCCCATAAATTTAAGAGCCAAATGGACTAGATTTGACTCCTGGCTTTCCTGTTCATTAATTTGCAGGACTTAGACATTTTATTTTGTAATTTTCCTCAGTTTCCTTACCTACTAAGTAGTGACAATAATTGTACCTACATCATGGTATGGTTATGAAGGCTTAATAAGATATATTCACAATCAGTATACTTACTGTATGTACTTACTATACTATAAATGTATATATCCAATAACTCCCAGTTTTATTACTATTAAAAGAAGTTTTTGAAAGGTCTACTGTGTCTCAAACATTTACACATAAAATATTACTTTTCATTGTTTCCTTCTGAAAATACCTTGATAAATGAGAATAATTAATATACATTCCTAGAGTTTTGGGAAAGGGCTACAATTAGCCTATAGAGACCACTGCAAGCCTAAAATATCTTTGTAGTTTCAGGTTTTATCTTGCATTTTATTCCAAATATACATACTTGAAACATCTTTCAAATTATTCACTGTTGAGTAAAGTGCCATATTTATTTGATGGTTTCAAGTAGTGCCAGGCACATAGCTCATTGACCCAGTTTGAGTATAGACCAAATGATGCAACATAATACTGACAAATACTGTTATTAAGGCACTATTATTTCTATTATTTCCATTTTTAAGATAAGAAAGTAGATTCAGAGAAGTTGAATAATGTGCCTACAACTACACATTTGGTGTGTGCAAAATTATATGTATTTCTTATTATGAACATGAGTTTTATGCATTCCATGAGTCCCATACTGTCTTCAGTACAGTATTTGAGGGCCCTAATCACTTGGCTTACAGTTCATGAAAGGGTTATGACATTTTCTGGAGCATACCTTATATTTTTTCAGAAAGGTAAACCAAGTCTTGAAGTCCCTGGGTGGTGCAAACCATAACATGCTTAGCTGTTAATCAAACTGTCAGTGGTTTGAGTCCACCCAGAGGCACCTGGAAAGAAAGGCCTGATGATTTACTTCCAAAAAATCAGCTATTGAAAACCTTATGGCGCACTATTCTACCCTGACACATATGGGATTGCCATGAGTAAGAATAAACTTGATGGCAACTGGTATACTGGTGATAGTAAGCCAAGTCTGAAGGAATGCATGCCTGATAAATGATTTCATTTCACTGACATCGCTGCTCTCTTAATCTCTTTCATCTTTTATATTCTCCACTTTTATTTTGTTTTTGTTTTTCTCAAATCCATGATTATAAATATTTCTATAACTGGAAACAATCCATTATTTAAATTGCTGTTACCTAAAAAAAAAAAAAAAAAAAATCCTCTAAATTTACTTTATGTGAATTTTCAAGGAGACAATCATGATTAATCATTTGCTAGAAAGACTTCTAAGTTCTTATATTTGTTGTGCCAGCCAAGTCAGATAAGATAGGTTTTGACAGAAGGAACTTAATTTCCTAAATGCCACCTTTACAGTTGCCCAGGGTGCTGACTGATAGACCAGATCCAATGATACTGATAACTGCATGAAAGTGGAATTGAAGTCTTCCAGGAATTAAAATCAAAAGCTATATGTCTAACTTTCTACATATGCTAATCCAAAATATGTCATTTCTTTTCTTTTTTTTTTTCAAAAGCTTTAAAATTTAGCAAAGGCATTCAAACAGCTATGGGGCTTGGCTGGCCAAGACTCTCTCTGATAACACTTTGACTTCTAACCATGAACATGTGTGCCAGGGTGGATTACCTAGTAAACAAGGTAAGCGCAAGCTTACTTGTGCTTACTTACTAATCTGTAGTGACCTCTCACATAGTGAAATTGTGGGGAAACCCATGTGAAATAGGTCACTTCGGATTAGTAATTAAGCACAAGTAAGCCCATGCTTACCTTGCTTACTGGGTAACCTATCCCTGTCAGGGATTGTAAATTTGAAAAGAGGCTTTGATTCTGTGTGAAGGTGCTGTGGGGTTGGGAGAGAGATAAATGACAGCCATATCTAGAAGCAGAATCTTTGCTGTAGTGAAAACATGGGAAGTTGTCTCTTCAGATGATATGGTAAGCAAGGTAAGCGCAGTGCTTATCTTGCCTATTGGATAATCCGCCCCTGCATGTGTGAATTCTCTTCTCACTTCTCTAAATCATCCCAGAAACTTCTCATTTTACCTCTACTTAGATGGCATGCTTTGTCATTTTTTGGAATAAATCTTTTTAAAAACAACAAACTAACTTCTTTATCTTCTTCATTAATGAAAAGCACCTTCATGCTGTAGAAGTACACTTGTCAGCCCAATTTTTTTCACCTGCAGTTTGCCTTTGCATATGATTAGAAAAAATAAACTGTCAGCCTGATTAAAGCAAAGCTTTAGTTATTAAGTACACACACACACACACACACACACACACACACACACCTCATGCCTTTCAGGTAGCATGGATAGTCTTCCATCTGCATTTTCTGTAATACTATTCCAAATTAAGTCCAATACTAGGTGATTAACAACGATGAATACAAATTTTTCCCAACTGAAAATCAACGTGCTCAAACAGGTCATTCAGCCATTATTTAAAACTCAAACCAATCATTTTTAAGAACTAAAAAAAAAATCAAATTTTTCTATTTTAGTATTAGTTTGAAATTATCCATACATATTTTCGTTCGGAGAAAAACACACTGGATAAGAAAATGGCTAGGTAAACTATAAAACTCTTGTCAGATAGAAATCTTCTCTTGTGGTGGCGACATTTCTATGTGAGGTCCTCGGGCTTTGCATTGTTGTTGTTGTTTGTTGCCACTAAATCAGCTCCCAATCATGGCGCCCTCATTTATAAGAAAATGAAACAAATACCCGGTCCAGTGCCATCTTCAAGATCACTGGTATGTTTGAGTCCACTGTTGTGGCTATTGTGTCAATCCATCTCACTGAAAGTTTCCCTCATTTTCACTGACCCTCTAATTTACAAAATAGGATGTCCTTTTCTAGCAATTAGTCTTTTCTGGTGATGTGTCCAAAGTAAGTGAGTTGAAATTTCATCATCCTCGCTTCTAAGAAGCATTCAGGTTGTATTTCTTCTAAGACTGATTTGTTTGTTCTTCTGGCATTCGGTGGTATAGTCAATATTCTTTATCAACCATATGATTGGAATGCATCAATTCTTCTGTCTTCCTTTTTATTTGTCCAGCCTTCACATGCACGTAAGGTAATTGAAAAGACCATGGCTCAGGTCAGATGCACCTTAGTCATCAAAGTGAACATCTTTCATCTTTAAAACTTTAAGAGGTCTTTTGCTGCAGAATTTGTCCAATGCAATACATCATTTGATTTATTGACTGCTACTTCTATGTATGTTGATTGCTGATCCAAGTAGAAGTAAACATTGACAATTTCAATTTTTTCTCCATTTTTATCATGATAAAATGTTTATCAGTTCAGTTATGAGGTTTTTGAATAGACATGAGTTAATAATCTTTCATCAACTCCTCTTTTATCAAGAAGAGAAAATGTTCACTGGACTATATACATACTTGGACTCTATAACGCTAATTTTAAAATAATTAAATTATTGTCAGAAGAAAACATCTGGAAAACTGAGTGTTTTCCACTTCTAGTGGCCAAATCTCTCCCTGAAAGCCAGACCTCTATAATCAAATGCATACTAGACATTTCACCTTGGAAGTCCTCAGGCTCAAAAACAAATTAATCCTCTAATCCAGAACAAATGTTTCTCTTCTAGTGTTCACTGTCTTTGGAAAGGGCTCCACTATTTGTGCGGTTGCTCAAGCCTGAAATCTGATTTTTCTACCTCTATTGCCCCTCATGTCTAATTAATCAATACATTCTATGATTTCTGCATTGTAAATAACCTAATCCATCCAGCATTCTGTGTGCCCACTCAGTGCCCTAGGGTAGATTCCTCACCTAGATCCTGAAACTGATTCTTAACAGAACTCCCTGCCTCTAAATTTTCTTTCTGCCTCTCCTCCAAACCATTTTCTACACCCCAATTATTTAAAATATAGATCCCTGCTCAAAACCCACTAGGAATTCCCCATTGCTCTTGAGGTAAAGAGGAGGCTTCTTAATAAGGTGGATAGGCCCTTTGTAATCTAGCCTTTGGATATCCCTCTCACTACATCTTTGGACAAACTACTTTCCTTCTTTGCCAACTTGTCAAATGTGCTTTGCTTTCCCTTGCCTTGGAGTGTTTACTTGCACACTTCTTTTTTATTGCCTCTGATATCTTCTCTTCTTTGCTTGGCTCTTACTCATCCTTTAGCGCTTGCCTTGGACATTGCTTTCTGGATATCTCATGCTGGGGTTATATTCTTTTTCTTTGAGCTTCCACAGCACCATATAGTTCTTCTATTGTAATTCTTACAACATTGTATGTTAATTTTCATTCCCTCCTCTGTATTTCTAACTAAATAGAAATTTCCCAGATGACAAGAACCATGTCTTTCTTGTTCACTGTTATATTTCCCCACACTTGACATGTTGACAGGGACATAGGAGGCATTTAATAAACATTTGTTAAATGAATAAATACAATAATGAATAAATATTAAGATTTTAGATAAATAGCTACATATCTAAATAAGCAATCTAAAAATGTAAAGGCATAGAGAAGCCAACTAGAAGAATTAAAAAAAATTTATTTGCTAAAAATTAGAAACATAAGCCTATATAACACCAGGCCAAATAGTCATTTGATGTATCACATTTTCAGTTCAGACTTCCATAACTCATCTGATAATTTCCTGGCCTTTATAATATTAGAATTAAATGTATCTGTAATGCTAAATAGCCTGGCACCAAGAAAGTCAGCAGAACACATTACATTATCCCTCAAGGCTTGAAAATAATCCTCTGTTCTCTGAGACCATTTAGGCAATGGCCCTGCCCTCCAGACTCTAGGTGTTAGCTACACTCTCTGGAATCTGAGTTGAGATCCCTTAGCCCTGAACTTTAGCTCCATCTTCCAGGCCCACTGGAATGACAACTCTGCTCCCTCAGCTTTGGGCGACCCCATTCTCCTAGTCCATCTGAGTGGCGACTCCACTCTTTGAGACCCCAGAGGACGTGACCTTTGAGACTAATGCAGCTCTGCTTCCTGTGTTCTTTGTCTCTTCAGCTTCTATTTCCTGTTTCCTTGACCTCTCTTCCCCTTGGGCCTCACTGCCCACATCTTCCCTGCTGGGGCAAGTGTTCCAAATCTCTTTAGCTCTACCAATAAGTGCCTGGAGGCACCCCACTCTGCCAGAAAGCCTCCTGTGCAAGGGCACTCAGCTCTCTCACTCTGTGGGTCTGCTCCAACACTGTCTCATGCTGGTGTGTTGGTTTTGCTGCTGCCTCTTCTCTGCTGCTGCCATTTCTCTGCTTCTACTTCTCGCCGTCTGCACTGTCTCCAGTGTAACAGCTCTCCTCATTTCCATCTGAGTCCTCACCAGAATTATCTTTGACATCCATAATTCCACCAACAATCTCTTCAAGACAATCTAGACTTTTACTATTAGGCACTTTAAAACTCTTCTAGCCTCCATCTATTCACAGCTTCAAAACAGCTTCCACATTTTAGGTATCTGTCAGAGCAGCACCCCACTCCTGGTAGCAAATTCTGCCTTAATTATCTAGTGCTGCTATAACAGAAATACCACAAGTAGTATCTAACAAACAGTTAACAAACTGTTTAACAAACTATTTAACAAACTGTTTAACAGTTAAAGTGCCTTTAATAAACGGAAGTTTAATGTCTCAGAGTCTACTAGGCTAGAAGTCCGAATTCAAGGTACCAGCTCCAGGGGAAGGCTTTCTCTCTCTGTCAGCCCTGGAGGAAGGTTCTTGTCATTAATCTTCCCTTGATCTGGGAGTTTCTCCATGCAGGAACCCTGGGTCCAAAGGACGTATTCTGCTCCTGGCACTGCTTTCTTGGTGGTATGAAATCCTCATGTCTCTCTGCTTGCTTCTCACTTTTATATCTCAAAAGAAATTGACTTAAGACACAACCTAATCTTGCAGCTTGAGTCCTGCCTCATTAACATAACTGCCACTAATCCAACCTCATTAACATCCTAGACGTAGAATTTACGCACATAGGAAAGTCACATCAGATGATAAAATGGTAGACAATCACACAATACTGGGAAACAGCCTAGCCGAGTTGACATACATTTCTGAGGGACATGATTCAATCCAAACAGAGGGTTGGACAATGTTTCTACCTGTTTATTACACTCAAACCCACCACCCACCCATTGCCATTGAGTTGATTCTGACTTACAGTAACCCTATAGACAGAATATAAATATCCCATAGGGTATCCAAGGCTATAAATCTTTTCAGAAGCAGACTGCCACATCTTTTTCCCACAAAGTGGTTACTAGGTTTGAATCAACGATCTTTCAGTTATCATCTGAGTGTTAACCACTGCACCACCAGGGCTCCTTCTAAACTCAAAAGGGTGAAACAAACAAACAAAAATCTCAAACATAAAAACATATAGGTGTCAGGTGAAGCCAATATGGCGCTATAGACAGAAGCACCATGCAGTCCCTCTACAGCAAAGACCCGAAAAGCTAAGTAAAACAGACACAAATGTCAATCCTGGAACCCTAAGCATCAGATGAAGAGATAAAGAACTCAACTAAGCACTGAATAGTATAAGAAACTGACAGAGAACAGAAAGCGAGGAGAGTTAGGAGTGGAGGCCCCCTTTCAGCTAACACAGCATGAATCCACCATCTTGGACTCCTGTCAGAGACAGGCGAACAGGGGGTACACGAAAGCAGATTCACGGAGCTCCCAGCAGGAGACAGAGCAACCAGTAAACAGCGAGACATACTTTCCACCCCCCACATTACATCCCCCTGCTCGACCTTTGCCACTTCCTGGCTGGCTGATCTGCTGCTTAACAGTGGGTGGATTCCTGGCTTCCTGGCAGGCTGATTCGCTGCTTCCCAGAGGGTGGGTTCCTGGCTTCCTGGAGGGCCAATTTGCTCCTTTCCGGTGGGTTGATCCACCGCTTCCCAGTGGGCTGCAACCATGGCACAGGAACTGCTGGTTCTGTGCCATGTAGATTTGCCCTGTGCACACTGTCTGGCTTCTTCAATGCCATTTCTTTGTTGCTGGTATTGCTTTTTTTGGTCTCTTTTAGTTTCTTCCTTGCCTCTCACCTCCTCCTCCTCCTTTCTCTTGAACATCTGATTCCATGTATCATCATTGCTTCTTCTTGAAAGGCTGTGAAGCACGTCTTAGCTGGGGAACTGCTTCCCTGGTCCATTTCCCATGTCCACACAGCCCCACTAGTGAGGTCCCTGGGGGCTTTCTTTTTTTTCTTTTTCTTTCCTTTTTTTTTTTTCTTTTAGTTTTTCTTCATTTCTAGCTTACTCCTCTCTGTCTACGTACCTTCTTTTACTGTCTCCTGAATACCTGGTGATGTGTATCATCTCCACCCCTTATAGCTGGGCTATACTGCGTGGCTCGGGAGCTGCTCCCCAATCTGCGCAGCCATACTGGTGGGATCCCTGGAGGCATTTTTTTCTAACTTATTTATCTATTTATTTGTTTATATTTTTATCTACTTTTTCCTTTTTGTTTTTGTCTATTTCTTGGTTTCTCGTCTCTCCACTCCAACAGCAAGCTTCCTCAGCACTTTTTTCTTTTTTTTATTGTACTTCAGGTGAAGGCTTACAGAACAAATAGTTTCCCATGAAACAGTAGTACACATATTGTTTTATGACATTGGTTAACAAACCCACAACATGTCAACTCTCTAACTTCTCAATCTTTTTTTTTT